>NC_136954.1:64494432-64516932 GCF_032717465.1 Coenobita brevimanus | reverse complement strand
TGTGTGTGTGTGTGTGTCCAATTCCTCTCCTTCTCTGCCTCTACAATGCACCTCCCCTTCGTTTCATTACACATCCTTCCCTCTAATTCTTACTCTTTTCCTTTTCTCATCTTCAATTTTTCCTCCTTCTCCCTCTCCAACTCACACCCTCACTTCCTCCAAGAGAGAAAGCAACAGCCTGTAAGTTTATCAGTGGCTTACAGTTAAAATATAACTTGTCATGATACCTCAGGACTTTCTTATCTCTGAATTCCCTTGACATTACTCACGTGCAATCACTAGCCACTTACACAGGTCAATCTCCCGCACCTTATTTCTTTTCTTTTTACCTCAGTTTCTTCTTTCTTAGCTCTCTTCCCCTCATTTCTGTACTCACTCTCTCTCCTTTTCTTTTCGTCAATCATCCCTTTCCTTATCCTTTTCTGCATAGTTTCTCTTTCCCTAATTACCTTACCATAATCTTCTCGGTTCACCCTCTTCCCTTCCTTTTTTTTTTTTTTTTTTTTTTTTTTTTTTTTTTTTTTCGATTTGATCCCGTTCCTTCCCTCTTTTTTTTTTTTTTTTTCCCTTGGTGTCTAATTCTTACCTCCATCTTCTCTTCTTTCCCTCCCTGTCTATTTCTTATTGTCATATCCTCTTCCCTCCCCATCCATTTCTTACCTCAGTCTCCTCCTCTCCCCCTCCTTTTTCTTACTTCCATCTCCCTTCGCGTCTTCCCACTCCATCATTTGCATGCTCTGTTATAGTCAGTTTGTTTTCATCTAACAGAACAGGGCCACTCTTACAGCTCGAATACCACGTCGTGATTAAAAGAAATTCTATGAACCTTCGTTATGAGGCAGGAATAAGTCTCAATTCCCTGTCAAATCAACCCTTCAGTCTGACTATATTTGGATAAAGGAATGTAGTTAGAGATCTTTGTCAGGTTTGAATATACAACCTTCTGTATACTCTTCTCACTGTCTATTCTTCAGCAGCACTTTAAGCTAACTGCAAACAAGGAAATTAAGATTTTGAAGATAATAAAAGAATGTAAAGAATGAAGAAAAGAAATGATGAATCGTCGTAATGTAACGAGGATCCCCAGCACCTCTCCCTATCTCTTTATTTTTGGCTAGCAGGGGTACCCAGTACTTTTCAAGTAAAAAACTATGCCTGTGCATAGTGACACTGCCTAAGAACACCGGGGACCACCCTCCCCATGAAGATAGCCACTAGAGGAATAGATGTACAGTAGGGAGGATCGTTTTTACAATTTTTTTGACATTCAAAATCCAGTAGTGCTTGGAAGTTATGTACTCATGAAAGAAAAAATTAACAGTGAAATAAAACGTTTCTGCAACAATATACCGGTATATCTTCTGCCTCCCCAACAAGCTCAAAGATTTAAAAAATCTTGCAAAAATACAGCATTTTCAGAGTTTTTAAAAATATTACAAGCCATGCATAAGTCATATAGTAATAGTTATACTATAGATATCTTCTAATTTTCATCCTTAGCTTATAGAAAAAATATGCTTGCTCTTAAATAAAGTCTTTTACCTCCCCCACTTAGGAATTTATAATCAAATGTTCATAAATTTTAAGCATTGTTCGAAATATTCCCAATTATCACAAAAGCGACAAAGATGCTTCTAACAGTTAAAAATGTAATGTTAGAGAGCATGAAAAACTGTGTTAAAAATCTGTAACTTAACATCTGCCTTCCCAGATGCTGTTGTCATAGCTACAGTATTATCGTCTTTTCTGTATATTGCAGAGTTAAAAGTTTTAGATAACCATGATGAGATATTCAAGGAATACGTTGTATTTCAGTCATGTGTATACAGCTCTTCACATATTTTGCTAAAATTATACGAGCAAAATAACCCAAAACTCACCACGTGGAGGTGGCTGTATTTCGAGTTCCACCCTAACCCAGCTCATCCACCCTACCTTACTGGAATTTATCTACTTATCAGAAAGGGACTTGAACTGTGACTTTGTGTCAAATCTTGGCATTTGTTTGCGTGAATGAAGAGTAGTTTTAATGAAACCATCTCTTTTCTGTGTCCCAACCACTTACGCTGAGGCCCCTGTCACCAGCTTGATGTGACGTTCCACAACCTGGGTATATGACAGGGAATGTCAGCCTCTGAAACAACATCAACAGGAAATACACCACTTTTCACGATGTTGTTGATGTCACCCATTGGCAAATTTGTAGTGAGAGGCGGGTCTGTCACTTGGACATTGTTGTCATGCCAGTTTATCATGTGGTGGTAAGTTTCAGTATCAAAGTTCAATGGTGGAATTTTGAATGCTCTGCTCCCGTCTTGTGATCGTTTCCTTGCATATAAAATCCTTCGCCAGCTCTACTCCCTGATGTGTTTATCGTCAATAAAGATTATGCTTATCAAAAGATTATCAGGATGAGCAAAATATGCGTTCCTTTGAAAGACTGGTTTTACAATCTTAAACGCATCAGTGTGGAGAGATTTTGCACAAGAGATGGTTTAATGACGGTGTTTTGTTGCAAACTTCAGAGAAGAATTATTGTTCTTGAACTTGAACCCCATTTGTGCATAATTTTCATAATGAAATTTATGATCTCTTCAAGAGTCTCTAATGGTTCGTCTGTTGCAACGTACAGTGGCAGAACTCTATTTGCCGTTGTTAACCATCTCGAATGAGCTGCTTTGCATGGACTTCGTTGAGCCAGTGACTCATCACATTGACCAACAGGTATTTCTGATCAGTACTCAGATCTCCAGAATCATTCTGAATGCCTTCTGCTCCAACAGTTTTGAAATTCACAACAGAAAGTTTTCACAGTTCAAAAGCAGCTTTCCAATTGGTCCTGACTCCTGTGAATCCTCTTGGTCCAGTTGTTGGTCCATCTAATTCAATTATCAAATCTCGTAAAGGAAGTTCATTAGCGTGGAGCAGGCAAATGAACCATTGCAGTGGTCTTTTCAGTTATCTCTCCATTATGACTACCACACTACCCTTTTGTCCTGTATTTATCACTGTTCAATCACAACCTATTGTCTTTATCTTTGATGTGTCAACGTTATTCGAGTGCAGGAAGTTAACATTTCAGTGCAGATATTTTTGGCAGTTCCTGTGGATGGGCAGACATGCCCTAAGTACGTTGAGGAAGGCTCTTGCAAAATAGTGATGTGCTCTTCGTTCACTGTCCTTTTACGCTGAGTTCTTTCTGCTCCTTCAGTTGGTAGTGCTTTGTCTTTACGGCCATCAAAGTAGATGCTAATGACTGGTTGAATTTCTTTTTCTTGAATCTGAATTTCAATTCTTGCTGTTGTACGTGCTCTTTTTATTTTATTTCTGTAAACAACTTCTGTCTGATCTATCATACCTAGGTCGTCTAGAACAGCACTTGCCACAGAAGCAGCAATTCTATCAGATAACACACCACGATCACGCCCAGTAGCAAGAGGTTGCAGGCTTCTTTTCTTTCTCTTTTCTTTCAGTTCTTGTTTTGTTCTAGTAGGAAGTTGTTGAGGAAAATCATCTTCATTGTTTTCATTTGCTGAACTTGTACTGCAGAACAGTTCAGTTTCACACAAGTCATTGCTTGAATTGTGACCAGGTGTTGCTTGTTTTCTACTCAACCGTTTTATATTTTTCTTACTTGTGGTAGCATCCAAGGATCCAATAACCAATGTTCTTTTTGTTCTGTGGTCCATTAAAAATTCTCGCTCCATTTGTGGCACTCTCCTCTCCTTCTCTCACTTGTTGTTCTTTAAGTCCTTATATTTGCAAAGAGCAACATCAAAGAGTCTGTCCTGAGAATCGTTTTGAAAACCTTGAACTTTCTCTTGATAACTTTGAACGTTCTTACTCCCTTTTGCTGATTTCTGTAGTATTATACATTTGTTGTGATGGCTCTTCAGCATCTGCAAAATACGCTCATCAGAGACCGTTGGAATAGAAGCTCTCTGCCACACAGCCCTTACCTTTGAAATGATGGAGACACGAATCTCAAAAAATGTTGGCTCCTTCTTAGATGTCTCCAATATCTGGCGTACATATAGACAGAATCTCATTACATCACTAGATGTTGGAAGACAGTTCATATTCAAATCGTCTGGTGCCCCCCAAATTGGACACAGACTCGAAAGTCTCGTTTCTTGGGACGTCATCCTTACTCAGTCTTCAATCCAATCAGATCTGTCTGTAGGAGACAAACTTGTGAGGTGCTGCTGCAATAACAGATGAATGAAGACTGACTGAAAGTTAAAGAAAAAGAGGACACATGTAATATGACAGAAAAGGGGTGCGTAGGCGTGTGGAGGGTATGCACTGCATAACATTATGCTGATTGGGGGAGGCAGAAGATGTTATACTAGAGCACTGAGACTTTACACCACTGAGCTTTATAGACCTTTTCCAGTGACGTCACAGAAATCACGTGATTTTGTTTACGACTCCATATTGGATGGCAATCTCTTCGCAGTAATGGCTGTCCAGACAGGGCTGTCAGAGACTGAACTGTCTGATATATGCAGAAATCTGGATCAACGCCACCAAGATCTGTACAGGAACAAGATAAAGTGTTTAAGGCTGGACGCTTACACCATATCTAGGGAGAAATTCACCCGTTTCAATTACGGGAAACCGAAACCAGATCTCAGATATGGCGATCTCTATCACTGTTTGGTGAACACACAGTGCAAGTTCACCGGGGCATCCCTCAAAGTAAATATGTATAATATATCTAGCTGGAATTAACATACAGTACATGTACTGTAAATCGTCTTGGTGATCAGTAAATTATTGGCGTGGGGCCAAAAGGGGAGGGATTGTATACACTGACTGGGAATCGAGTAGTTGATGAATGAGTGGAGGGTGGGGGCGTGGGAGTGGGGGAAGGAGGTGGAGGGAGGGTGGGGGGTTTGAATGGTCGTGGGGGGGGGAGGATTAGGGTTGGTCTGGGGTGTGGGGATGTGGGGGGTGAGGGTGTGGGGAAGGGTTGGGGATGGGTGGTAAGGGGTGGGAAGGGTAGGGGATGGAGGGGAAGCGGGTTGGGTGGTGGTGGGGGGTATTGTGGGGGCTGGGGGGGCTTGTGGAGGGGAGTTGGGGGCGTGGGGTGTGGGGGTGGGGGTTCGAAAGTGGGGAGTAAAGGGCTGTTAGGGGGTGGGAGTGAGGGGTGGTGGGGGAAAGTGGTGGGGTCGGGGTGGTGGTGGGGGAGTTGGGGTGGCAGTGGGGCTGTGGTGGGGGTGTGTAGGTGGGGTGGGGGGGTGTGAGGTGGTTGGGTGGCGGTGGGGGGGATGGGGGTGGGGTTGGAGGGGGTGGGGGATGTCTCACCTGATATAAAATGCTTGCTACTGAGTCGGGTGTAGGCCGTCGGCAGCCAATGCTCCCTCTTCACATCAGTTATCCACTTCTGTTGCCTTTCCTCATTGGCTGTAAACCGTCAAGAAGTGTACCCTACTTCCACTTTTCTGTCATGTCTTACAGCCGAAGGCACAACAGTGGAATACCATTGAGGAATCTGCAGTTCTCTCTCTCTCTCTCTCTCTCTCTCTCTCTCTCTCTCTCTCTCTCTCTAGACGTCTGACAATTTGCCGTCCAGTATGGCGTCATAAACAAAAGTCTCATGAAACGTGACGTCACGTGGAAAAGATTAATAGTATGGAGGAGTTATCTCCGCAGCGAGCGCGTATCTTTGGCTGCCACATTGAAACACCCGCGCTCGTTGCCTCCACCATAGTAATACAACTGGAACACTGTTCTTAGCTTGCTGTTTCTGTTTCACTGTTTCTTACGTAAGCTGAGCAGTGGGCCATGGCACTATATTTTCCGAATTCATCGGCTGATTTCAAAAAGCGCGGGCATTGGGTGTATGTGTAAGCATCAACAGCGCAGCCCTTTGCTCCTGGCGGCGGGCACACAAACTATGTGGTGCCACCCTTGAGAATTCCATATTACAGAGCTCAGTGCTTTACACCCAGTCATTTATGCTGCCATACATTGCATTTTCAACTATTAGAAGCATCTTTGTAACTTCTGTGAAATTTTAGAATATTTTTAAAAATGGTTAAACTTTATGAAAATTTGATAAATTCCTTAGCTGGGGAGGCAGAACATAATATTTAATACGAGGCAGAATTTTTCTGTGTATTTAAGATGCAACGTTGGGTCTGGTTAGTACCTGGATGGGTGACCGCCTGGGAACACCAGATGCTGTTGGCATAACGTTCTCCCTACGTGTCAAGTGGGGTTGGTGGAGGATTAGTGCCCCTCCCTATAAAACAATTAACTCTAAGCCCTTGGCCACCCCGTTTGGGATACATGGCGTCTGGCAATGAATGAATGAATGAATTTAAGATGCAAATTAGAAGACATTTATATCTATTGCTATAAACTAATGTCTGGTTCATAGTTTTAAAAATCCTGCAAATACCATGTTTTTTGCTTGATTTTTTCATTTTTGAGCTCGTTGGAGAGGCAGAATATTGTTGCCGAAAAGAAAAAAAAAATTATTTCACTTTGATTTTTTTTTCTCTTGAGTACACAACTTTTAAGCACTATTGGATTTTGAATTTCAAAAAAAGTGTAAAAATTATCCACCCTAATATATCACTGTGCAAAAGTTAGTTTTCCTAGATATTGTATAAAAAAGTATATATGGCCATACTTTAAAAGAAGCTGTCCCCTAAAATGGACCAGTCCAGAGGGACCACACTGTAAAACTTGGTTCGGGTGGTAGTCTACTGCTGTGCAAAATTTTGTTTTCCTTTAAAAAAATAGATCATTCTACCATTAACACCACTGCTACCGTCATCAGTACCATTACCATCAGTACCATTATCATCATCACTATGAATTGGATGCAACTGTGAAGGATAGACATGCATTCCATTACATACACATGTTTTCCCATTCCTCATCTCCTCATTTTCCCTCTATTATATACCTACTCACCGTTTTATAATGTCATCTTTTTATTCACCAGCCAGTGGCGGATTAAGGTGGGGGGGGCGTTAGGGGCGGCCGCCATGGGCCCAGGCCCAAAGGGGGCCCATACAGCCTGCCAGACTGCCAGTCGTATTTCTGATTTTCGATTTTTCCACCATACAAAATGCTAGTAATTTTTCTAATTTTCTATTTTCTGTTTAATGTTATTTTTAGAATGTAATTTAGCAAATGAGTTCTTGAATAAATAATAAGAAAAATTTACTCCATATAATCTTTTGGTATAGTTAAATCACGTAAATGTGAGTATGAGGTTGTTACCACTACCAGATATTCAACTATGTTACTCCTTAAATTCCCGTTTCAGTTTTCTGTCATCAAAATGTACAGTTAAACGTTATACTATTTCATTTGTTTAAGGATTTTTATGAATCCTTTTAATTCAGGCAAGAATTACAAGTAAGAGTTTAATTAAATAATTAACTTTTCCCTAGTGTTAATAATTATACAATTTGATTAGTCACGTACTCACATCGACATGAGCAAAACACTTTGGATCAGCTGGCGTCCCATGCAAGTTTGTTGGCGGCAGTTGGACATTTTTATATATATAATTGTACCCTTTTGAGGTTAGTTCAACTTCTTTTAATCACATTTGTTCATTTTATTTCCTGAATTCCTATTTCTAAATTCGGTATAACTTTAGAAGTAACCAGCGTTACTAATTTTCATTATATTACGTCCCTGAACTATTCTAATTAAGACTTACCTTTTAAGCCTAGTTTGAGTTGGGGGAACAAATTTTGTAGGGATAGTCATATACAGTAGTAACTTTGGTTAGGCAATCGCTCAGTAGCTGATGAATGTCGCGCCATATTGGCTGGTGCAGGCATGTGCACTCGGTCTTATGTCAGGCACTAGGTTAGGTTAGGTTAGGTTGTTAGTTTGGGTTCGTTTAATGCAAAATAGTGCTTTTTTAATTAATTTTGATCTTGATTTTGGGGGATAAACCCACTTTTGGAAATCTTACTCAAAATTCCAAAAGGGGGATTTTCCCCCCAAAATGAAGGTCAAAACTAATTAAAACAGTATTTTGCATTGGAAAACATAAAAATAATAAAAAAAGAAAACGTTAGTTACTTCTAAAAATTTACCCTAAATTCATTAATGGCGATGTATGACCAGGATAATAATTCAAAACTCAAGTGCTTACCTAATATATATATATATATATATATATATATATATATATATATATATATATATATATATATATATATATATATATATATATATATTAATGGGTGTCTTCTGTCTGATGTATATAAAGATGTACTTTATGATACACCCCATGGTCGTGTGATGATTACCGAACGCGGATTATCTTAGGCTCTCAAGTACGCATGGTACTGTTCTGGCGCAAGTTGTACCTGGTGCACATTTTAGTTACACGCTTAGGTAGGCTATATATCTTGGAGGTTCTGAGGGGCGAAGCCCCCAGTTGTCTGCTCCTCTGTTTAGGGTTCTGCTGCTATTTATGGTTTGTGTGTGTGTGTGTGTGTGTGTGTGCTTATATTAGTAATCGTTTTATCCAGTCTGATAGCTGGTAAGGACTGAGACTTGCAGGAAGATTTGCAATAATTTTTCTTGCGTAACTAAGATTGTTTTTTTCACGGCGAACAGCAGAGGACCTCTTCCCCTGCAAAAACAAGTCAAGTTAGGACAGGAAATTGAGCATGAATGTGTTTTTGACTCAGTCCGGGGCCTCCGGGCTCGTCACTAGGTGGGTGAAGGGAAAAAACTTGAACCCTTGCTTGAACCCATCCGCTCCACCTCACTTCTTACGTCGTAACCATAAAATATAAATTATTATGATTAACAAGTCTCGATACTGTTTAATTATTATCACGAAAATTTTGTATTTTTTACGTTATTAACCACTCTGATGTAGGTGTGAAAGTTTGTTAGCTCTATGAGTAGGGTAAAAGTACAAATAATCTTATACACACCTTATCCCCAAGAAAGTAATGAATACCGCCTCACGCACATATACAGTAGTAGCAATGCCTATATCTTATGGGTCTGAGGTGCAGCCCGATATAGAGGGGAGTGGGGGGAGGAGGGAATATTTACTGTGAGAGCATAATAGCCATCAGCTCTATTGGTCGAAACATTTATTCTAGTCCACCCAACATCGGGCAGTTTTATTTTTCAAAGAATGTAATAACAGCCCGAGGGAGTTAACTCCCTTCACTTGATAAGGTACCCACCGGTTTATTCATATCAACTTCAGACGATTTTGTTAACACCGGATAAATCATTGTTAGTGACGTAGTTAGATACTGTCCATTAAACCATTCACAAATAAGTTTCTCGCCCTAAGCAGAATTAAATTGTCTGGTAGTAGCAAGAATTTGCAGAAAAAGTAATCAGATTGAAAGGATTTATACTGTCACCACTTAAACTCATGGTTAGAACAGCTCTAGTACGGTATTCTAATCCTACTGTCGCCAGACGATCTGATTTAGATGAGTGATTCACAGCAGCTTTGAATCGTAGTTTTCATTAATACTTTTCTGGTTCAGACAATTTATTTTGTTCCAGCTGAGACCAGACGGCTTCATTTAGTTGAGTGAGTTATAGAAATCTGAAAGAATCGAGAAAAAGAGGAGGGCATTGAATAGCTTAGAAATAATAATAATAATAATAATAATTATTATTATTATTATTATTATTACTACCGTATTTAGCCATTTGAATCAGTTGATGAATTATGATGTTAATTCTTGCAACCACCTAATGATTTTACTAACATTTCGAACTGGAGGGGTTAGATACAACCTTCATTAACCCCTTCACTACCATGGGGCTTTGTGAGGGTGAACAAAATCAACTGGTAGGAGCAAGAATAAATCAAACGTCACCGTATTTTAGCTTATGTCTGAATGCATATGTCAGATTTCGTGATTCGGTTCCATCCCCATGATTCATCCTAATGGTCCCCTTTAATATCGTCTCTTCCATGACGAAGGCTATATACATCTTGCTGTTGCCAGACGATTTCATTAATGATGGCTTTATTGATAATCACGCTGCTGTAATGTTTTTGCTCTGACGACCTAAAAATTGTTCGGTTTGTTGTATTGAAAAAAAAAAAAAAATGGCGGTACCTGGAAGAACATGATGAACTGTAGTGTATATGTTTTTATTTAATCCCAAACCCCATACAGCTCAAGTTGATGGTAGAGTGTTGTCAGATCGGAGGATTGTTTTGACGAGCAGCCATGCAGACTAATTCCTTGCCCAGTTTAGGATTATGCATCCATGACTTAGCATGAAAGTTGTTGGAACTGTCCAGTTCTGTCATGTGACTGAGACATCATTGTCAGGGAATGTGTACTCCTTAGACAGAGATTTACTCCAACTACTAAAATCATTTAGAACAAAATACGGTACTGCATTTTTGGGTACTTTACTATAACACTTAAATTATAAAGTAAACAAGTTTAACTAAGTCCATTTTTCTTTATAGCTTTTGCTTCACAAATTATTAATGCCCCACGAGGCTCTCACAACTTCATAAACCCTTCATTCCAGGCTCACACATCGTTCCTAGGTCCCAGTAACCCTACAGTGTCCAGGGATTTTTCACTCATGGTCCACACAGCATTCCAAGGTCCCGATAGTCCTACAGTGTCCAAGGATTTTCCATTCCTGGTCCACATAGCGTTCCAAGGTCCCGATAGTCCTTCAGTGTCCAAGGATTATCCACTTCTGGTTCACAAGGTCCTGATAGTTCTATACAGCGTCCAAGGATTTTCCACTCCTGGTCCACACAGCATCCCAAGGTCCCGATAGTTCTATACAGCGTCCAGGGATTTTCCACTCCTGGTCCACACATCGTCTCAAGGTCCCGATAGTCCCACAGTGTCCAAGGATTTTCCACTCTTGGTCCACACACCATCCCAAGACCCAGATAGTCGCACAGCGTCCAAGAATTTTCCACTGCTGGTTCACAAAGCGTCTCAAGGTCCCAATAGTCGTACAACATCCAAGGATTTTCTACTCTGGTCCACTCAGCGTCCCAAGGCCCCAGTAGTAGGATTTTCCAACTCTTGATCTATATAGCTTGTCCAAACCACACTCCCAGGTGTGTACTTCAGGTTAGTTCGCTTTATTCCTTGCCACACCGCAGCACGGTCACCAGGTGCACCTCCCGCACAACTGGGTCTGGGTCAAGAAGGGATGTTCTCTGTTTTGTCTCCTAGGCGTCTCTGCCATGCGGTCTTGTACACATCCGCCACAGCCTCACCTCGGGCTTTGAAACCAGCACCTGTTCTTTGACCCTATAATCGATAGAAGAAAAAAGAAAGGAAAAAGTAGTAGGTTCGCGATAGTAAACAAAGAACAGTACTGTATTCGAGACAAATTATGAAAGAATAATGCTGTGTTTGAGACAAACTATGCAAGAGCCATGCACCGCTCGAGACAAACTATGCTGTATGCTAATGACCGTAACCAAATTTCACTGTTCGAACTTATTCAGAGATTCATCCCTGACATATAGTAACTACGGAGCTTTATTTCCTCCTCATAACTACGGGTCGCAGAATTTCAACGTATGACAATTTATTCATGCTATGGGAGTGTATTAGGTCCGTCATGTAAATGTCAGTCGACAGTAGTCACAGTATTATAATAATACCTGTTTTAATCTCTTCACATCTTTTATTTTATTCTTGGTACCAGATGACTTTATGCAGCATAGAACTGCCTACTAGAGGAGTTAATTGAGGGTATATCTAACCCATCACTTCGGTATGTTCCAAGCAAAAAATGAAATCGGTGGTAGCAAGAATTGGAAAGAAAAATGTTTCTGGGGGTTAAATTTACCGCCAAAACTTTTAAATCCATGCAGACTCACTGCGCACGCTGATCAACAGGCGAATGTGTAACCAGTGAACCACCCTGGCCTCATTAATACATATATTTAAAATGTCGAAACGTAAGGAGTTTTTATGAGTAAAGTGCAGAAACAACAACACAACTCGTACACACACACACACACACACACACACACACACACACACACACACACACACACACACACACACACACACACACACACACACACACACACACACACATGACAACAGAGACATTGAAACAATGGGGAACAAGAAAGAAAGAATCGAGGTGTCTGTTGCATTCCTTCAATAATAGGCACGAGGAGGAGGAGAGAAGAGGAGAGAAACTTAAGGAAGAGAGAGAAAGAAAAAGAAATAGAATAAGAATGGAAAAGGAGAAGGACTTCTTGAAAGATGACGATGAGAGGAAGGTTGATGGTGATGATGAAAAAGAAAAGCAATCAGAAAGAGCAAAACGATAGAAAAGGGGGAAAGCAAGGTTGAAGTGGAGGAGGAAAGAGATGAGGTGGGGGAGGAAGAGAAGAACGCTGTGATTAGAAAAGGAAGAAGAAAAGAAAGAAGCGAATGAAGATAATGGAGATGGGAAGGTGGTGGACAGGGAAGAAGATTGCGATGACAGATAAGATAGAAAAAATAAATATAAAAAATCCTAGTACCGTTAACTGTTCAAATGGAAAGCATACCCACATTATGATAATTATTTATTATTTATTTATTTATTTATTTATCATCAGTTTTGGCTTGAGTTTGTCATGGTAAGTGGTATAATTCTTCGGGAAAATAATAATAATAATAATATTATTATTATTATTATTATTATTATTATTATTTGAAAGGGACACGAAAGGGGGGAAGGTTTGGGAGTAGCATAGACGAAGAAGAGAGGAGAGGAGGAGGGGGTTACAAGAGGAGAAGAAAAGATGAAGACGAGGGAAAAGGAAGAGAAGGAGAGAGAATAGACAGAAAGAAGAAAGGGTGAAGGAAAAGCACTGGGAGAAAAATTAAGAAAATGAAAAAGAAAGAGGAGAATGAAGAATACACGCATAAGGGAGGAAGAGAGAAAAAGGAGGGGGAAAGGGTAGGAGAGGAGTGGGAAGAGGGGACAGGGGGGAGAGGCAAACAGGTTCTTTGACAATTGAGAATTAGGAGGGGAGTGGGTAGGGGTGAAGGGGAGGAGGGAGAGTGGGAAAAGGGGAGGGAGGGAGGGAGGGAGAGGAGGAGTTAGAGTGAGGGGAGAGAAAGGTGGGAAGGGGGAGGGAGAAGGGAAGAAGGGAGAGAATTATGGAGAGCGTGAAAGAGACGAAAAGAAGGGATGGGGAAAGCAAGGAAGGAAGGGTGAGATGTAGGGATGTAAAGAGATTGTGGAAGAGGAAAGAGGGAGGCAAAAAGAGGGAAAAGTGGAAGTTGGGAGACGAGGGGGGAGGGGGGGAAGAGAATAAGGTAGATAGGATGCAGGGGACAGGTAAGGAATGGAAGTAAAAGTGTTGGGAGGAAGGAAAGAAAAGAATGATTGGGTGGGAGTGAGGCAGGGTGAAGGGAGAGGGGAGGGGGAAGAGGGAGGGAAGAAGAAAGTGAGAAAGAAAAAATGAGAGAGAAAGGGAGGGAGTAAGTATTAAGAAGGAAAAAAGAAGGGGAAGACGAATACAAGAGAGGAGAATAGGGAAAGGAGGGCCATGGGAAGAAAAATTAAAGATGTAGAGGAGAGGAGAGGGAGAGGAAGAGAAGGGAATAGAGGAGAGAAAAAGAGGAGAGAGTCAGGGGAAGAGAGGAATAGAAGAATGATTGAAGTGAAAAGAGAAATGAATGAGAAAGAAAAAAAAACAGGAGGAGGAGGTGAGGAGAGAAAGTGAGATAAATAATGAAGAGAAGAAATGCGATGAAGGAAGACGAGAGAATAGGAGAAGGGAGAGAGGGAAGGAGAAAATGAAGATAGGATGAGAGTAGTAAAAAGTAAAACAATCGCTAAACATGAGAGGAGGAAACGGAGGGAAGGGGAGGAAATACGAGATGACGAGGCAGAAGGGAGAAAGTGAAATGAGAAGGAAGGTAGGACGATAGAAGGGAAATAGTAGAAAGAAAAGGGAAGGAAGAAGGAAAGGGCGAGTGAAGGAAAGAGAAGAGAAGGAAAGAATAAAATGATGTGGAAGGGCGGAAATAAAAAAATGAAGGAAGATAAGAACACACAATAAGAGAGGGAAAGACGAAAAAAAGAGGAAATAAATATGAATGAAGGAGATGGATTAAAGAAAAGAAGAGAAAGGAACGAAAAACAAAAAGAGAGCAGTGGAGAGGAAGGAAGGGATAGGCCAGCTGCCAATAGGGCTTTTGGGGCCAAAGCGTGTTTTGCGGTATAAATGAAGTTTATTGCAGTTTCTAATACTGTGGCATGCTCTGATCTGGAATTAGCCGGGTGCCACTCTGGCATCATTGGGGAAAAACGGAAGGAAGAGAGAAAAGGAGATGTAGGAGGAAGGCAGGGAAAAGGAAGGAAGAAAAAAATAGGAGATTGGTAGGAAAACAGAAAGAAGGAAACAAAGCAAATAGAAGAAATGATGGAGCAAAGACAGGATGAAAAACAGTTGGAGAGGGAAAGAGGGAGGAGGAAAGTGGGTCATATGGAGGGGAGGAGCGGAGGGAGGAGTGGAGGAAGAGAAAGATAATGCCGAGAAAGGAAGAGGGGGGAAAGGAAAAATCATATGAAGGTAGAAGAAAGAGAAGGAGGAGGGAAGAGGTGGAAGGACAAAATAACATGGAGGGAAGAGGAGGAAGAGGGAGGGAAAAATAATATAGGGTGAAGAGGAGGAAGAGAGAAGGAAAGATTATAGGCAGAGAGAGAAAGATAACGTGAAGAGGAGAAGAATGAAATATGAGAGAGAGAGATGGCGGGAGACGTGGAGTACATGAGGCAAAGAGAAACGTAAAGGAGCAAATAAGTACTTAAAGGGAGGGAGGAAGAGAGGAGGAGGAGGAGGGTGAAAGGGAGGGAAGGCAAGAGAGGAGGGAAGAGAAAGGCAATCGAGTAGTGAGAGAAAAAAAAAAAGTAAAGATGGGGTGGGGGAAGGGAGAGAGGGATGGGAGAGGTGTGGTGGAGAGATGGGGAAGGAGGGTGGGAATGAGAGAGAATGGAAGTGTGGCATGAACGGAGGGCGAGGTTCAGGAGGGGAAGGCCTGGTCAGGAAGGAGGGATGGAGCCGGTGTAGAAAAGAGGGGGAATGGGGGGGGGAGGAAGAGAAAAGGAAGTGTGACATGGATAGAGGGAGAAACAAAAAGGGAGGTATGTTGAAGGGAGAGGGAGGGGAAAAAGGGACTGAGGTAGGAGGAAGCGAGAGAAGGTATAGAGAAAGTGAGTAAGTGGAGAGGGTAGGGAGAAGACGAGTAAGGGAGAAAGGGAGGGACGGAGAGAGAGAGAGAGCGAGAGGAGGGTAGGGAGGGGTGATAGCCGTAGGTAGCGCAAGGTTGAGGTGAGGCCGAGTCAGAGCGAGTTTAGTGTGTGTTGTGGTGTGGTGTGGAGCGGTGGTATCTCATATGCCAGGTGAGTGTGTGTGTGTGTGTGTGTGTGTGTGTGTGTGTGTGTGTGTGTGTGTGTGTGTGTGTGTGTGTGTGTGTGTGTGTGTGTGTGTGTGTGTGTGTGTGTGTGAGATAGCCGTAGGTAGCGCAAGGTTGAGGTGAGGCCGAGTCAGAGCGTGTTTAGTGTGTGTTGTGGTGTGGTGTGGAGCGGTGGTATCTCATGTGCCAGGTGAGTGTGTGTGTGTGTGTGTGTGTGTGTGTGTGTGTGTGTGTGTGTGTGTGTGTGTAGTATCAGGTCAGTATGGTGTCAGGTGTGCGCGTGGTGCCAGGTGTGCATGTGTGGTGTCAGGTGTAGTGTCATGTGTATGTGGTGTCAAGTGTGTACGTGTGGTGTCAGATGTGTATGTGTAGTGTCGTGTTTGTGGTGTCAGTTGTATATGTGTGGTCAGGTGTATGTATGGCGTCAGTTGTGTATGTATGGTTCCCTGTATGTATGCATTTGTGTGGTGTCAGGTGTATGTGGTTTCAGGTGTGTGTGTGTGTGTGTGTGTGTGTGTGTGTGTGTGTGTGTGTGTGTGTGTGTGTGTATGTGTGTGTGTTTATGCGTGTCTGCATGGGTGTGTTGTAACATGAATTTTCCCTTTGCTTATATTAATTCCTCACACGTCTGCTTGATTTTTTTCCCCACACACCCCACCACACAATTGTGCCTCAATAGCACACCTTTCCCACCAACAGTCCTGCCTCACCACACACGTATGCCTCCCTCTCCCCCCCACACACTCACCTGCCTGACCATATATACTCATATCTACTTCACTACACACATCTACCTCACCACACAAGTCATCCTCACCACACACATCTGCCTTACCACACGCATGTCATCCTCACCACACACATCTGCCTTACCACACGCATGTCATCCTCACCACACACATCTGCCTTACCACACGCATGTCATCCTCACCACACACATCTGTCTCACCCCACACGTCATCCTTACCCCACACGTCATCCTTACCACACACGTCATCCTCATCACACACACGTCATCTTCACCGCACACACCTTTCTCACCACACACACACATCATCCTCACCACACACCACACATTTCTGCCTCACCACACATTCACGTGCCACACCAACACACCTGCCTTTCATTACTGTGCCTCATCGACACTTCGCCTCATCAACACCTGTACCTCTCTCCACACACACACACACACACACACACACACACACACACACACACACACAGACCTGCCTCCCACACACCTGCCTCATTACACACCTGCCTCATCCCATTCCGCCCCCGTTGTACGATCTCACACCTGACATTCAATAATTGATAGTTCACTCTTTAAAACAGGGTTGCGTATTGGAGGAGGAGGAGGAGGAGAGGGGCGGCAGAAGTAGTGAAATTTCAAGGAGAATAATAAGATAAAAATCGGGAAGAATGAGAGGACGGAGTGGAGAAGTAAGGGGGGAGAAAGGTGAAGGGGAGGAAGAGGAAGAGGGGGAGGAGGAGGAGGAGGAGGAGGCTACGGTGAGAAGAGGGATGGAGGGGACGTGGAGGAGAAAGTAGGCGAAAAAAGGAAAAGTAGACACGCCTTGAGGGAGTAGTGATACTCGAGGTGTGTGTGTGTGAGAGAGAGAGAGAAGAAAGTATCCCTAGAAATTTGTACACACAAACTCACACGGAACCCCAGACAAAATAGTAGTAGTAGTGGTAGTTGTAGTAGTAATAAAGCCCACGACAGCAACTCAAGGAACATAATTGGTATAAACTTAAGCAGTAAATAAATATACGAATGCCAATTAATTTACGTAGAACCGAGAAGATAGTGAAAGTCTGAGCTGCATAAACCTGAAGTAGGAAAAGTTTTTTTGACATGTGACCACCAGATCGGATGCCAGCCAAACGTACGATACCCTGGACATGTGTGTGTGTGTGTGTGTGTGTGTGTGTGTGTGTGTGTGTGTGTGTGTGTGTGTGTGTGTGTGTGTGTATATATATTCTCGTTACCTCTCTCTCTCTCTCTCTCTCTCTCTCTCTCTCATTAAAACACATACAGACAGGCTTCTTTCCCTCCCACACCTCATTAACACACACACACACACACACACACACACACAGTCCTATTACCCTCCCACACCTTTCATTAATACACACACGCGCGCTTGCGCAGAGAGAGAGAGAGAGAGAGAGGGAGGGAGGGAGGAAGGGAGCTGATCTAGTCATCTGCTAAGAACACTTGTGGATTGAATTGCCTCTAGACTTGCGTTAAATTTACGTTTCATTATTTGTAATCTTGTTCTTTGCTTATTAAATTTATAGTAATGTCTTCTTATGTTTTGTATCAGTATTATGTTTGTTCATGTTATTTCTCTGTTGACGTTACCTGTCAGATTTATTATAACACTACCCTATAACTGGTATCTAGTTCAGCTGTATCTGTTGTCATATCTCTCTAGGTGTTTACTGCAGTATATATTATATTGTTTCATGCACTACTGTTTAATTTGTACTTATGCATTACATCATACTATATTAATCTTGACTTTATCGATCAGTCTCATAATGTTAACCACCGTCATTTTTTTTTCAATCTAATTTTCTGTCTCCGTTCATCTGTTTGTCTCTCCCGACTATATCTGTCTCACTGTAATATTACCCACTAGCTGGTTTGTATATATATATATATATATATATATATATATATATATATATATATATATATATATATATTGTATGCATCGACTCATGTAAGTCTTGTCTTTATTTATCAGTATCTTTTTAATCTTATATACAGTCAGTTTTGCAGCGTGTCGTTTTCTGTGAATCAGTTCTCTTAGTATCTGCAGAACTTCATATCGTCAACAGTGTGTTTCTAGTTGTCTTTACCTACCGGTAAATATTTATCTGTCTTTTTATCTCTCTGTACCGGTATGTGTTTACATGTCTCTGTCTTTTCCTATATTTTTCAAGATACTTTGTAAATTCTCTCTCTCTCTCTCTCTCTCTCTCTCTCTCTCTCTCTCTCTCTCTCTCTCTCTCTCTCCCCTCCTAAATACAGCATCATTAACCTCTTCAAACTCCATAAAATGCCAGTAAACACGAACCCACCTTAGCAAAAAATCGATGAATAAAGTAACTACGGCATAAAATCACAAACATTTAACAATTCTATAGGTTGGTGAAAGTGAAATCATGTCCTTAACCCCGTGCGTTTGGTGACTTTTTTTTTTTATGAGTCACCGTATTCAGACGATTTATTTTATTTATTTATTTTTTTTGCTTGATTTTATTCATCGTAGGCAAGACCTAGTAGTAGTTTCAGTATCTGTCAATTCCTTTAGACGATTTTTAAAGTGTTTTCCTGCTTCTCCCAGACGAACTTATGAGAGACCTCGTGGTGAAGGGTAGAATATACTATACTTCAAAATTTTATCTTGACCACCGTCAGATGATTTCGTTCAGCCTAGGGAAGGAATTAGCATCTTATGAACGGTGACTGTTTAAATTATTTCTTACGGCCTCCTGATGATTTATTCAGCTTCATGGGAGATCTTTGTAATGAAGAAATAAAAAAAAAAAACTAATCCATTCAGTACGGTGACCATATTTTTTATTCTTGCAACCAAGAGACGACTTTATTTTACATAAGGGAGGCCTCGTTTTGGAAAGGCTGGAAACTACTTCGGCCACTCCTTTTTCTTAAAAGAATTTCAGCCGCTAGACAGTTTAATTCAACATGAACAAAATTCTCTTAGTAAATACGAAAATATTTGGGAAATCAGTTAATCCCATTAGTACGGTGACTTCGTGTGAAATCAGCAAGAATAAATTATACTTCACTTTAATTAAACTGACTTACAGTTGACATCTTTCCACCTTGAATGCGAGTTGTAACAATCGATTAACATTAATATATGGTGCTTTTCACGAAGCAGTGCTACGAAAAGGATGTAGAGCCGTAGCATTATCTCCCTGCAGCTGAACCATGTGAAATAAGCTGCAAAAGATGAAAATCTAGCCAAGTTACAGTAACGGGAGAGAAGAGGAAGGCAGACGCCCATTACTGAACATTATTATTAACGGTGACGTAGTAAAGGGATGGGGTGGAGAGGTATATGAATAAGACTGGTGCAGATTGGAGGTAGGGCAGCCTGATGACGAAGAACAGGGTGATATGGAAGCGGTTTCTTTGTGGTCGCCTCTTCTGGAATTAAGACGTTTGACCTTAGACAGAGTACTGCAGCACAAGATGGAGACTAAAAGAAGTTTGACCTTTCTTCCACGTAGCTTGTAACAACCCAAACTGACCCTCTTAAATTAGGGTTTTGTCTAGACCATTGCACTTTTAGTTTTAACATCTTCAGTTCAACGGCTTATTTCTAAATTCACTCCTGCTATAGTCCTTTTATTTTAACGTGGCCCAGACTGACTTGTTGCAGCTTATTTCATATAGGTCGGCGTCGGAATAAACCAATATGATCGTTTTGAAAGCTTTCCATAGCAATTCTTCGTGACACATATATGTGTTAATTTCATGTTACAGCTCAGCACTCAGGATGGAGAGATTGCAATTTTGGGCCAAGTTAAAGTAAAATGGATATAGTTTCAACCGATTTTATTATTCCATTTTCCATTTATTTTTATTTTTTGTTTGGGAAAACTTTTCGAACTTGCCCTTACATTTATTATTATTATTATTATTATTATTATTATAATTAATATTATTGTGAACATCGAGGGTAAAATCCATTTCCAGCCATTTTCACCATTCTGGGAAATTTATTATAATGTAATGTTAAAAATATGGCATAACAGATGGTTTATCAGTTTTTGCAGAGCCATCAATACGTTACTGTTTTGTTTTTCTGTACCCTATATCGTGTGTGTGTGTGTGTGTGTGTGTGTGTGTGTGTGTGTGTGTGTGTGTGTGTGTGTGTGTTTTACTGTGCATATTTTAACACTTGCATGCTCGTGTGACTGTGACGCTTTCTCAGCTAAATAAAATAATCTGGCTTTACGTGGAATGGACTGCTAGAGTTGTTCTGACAATGAAAGAGCTAATAGTGACACTTAACTTGCATGTTCCAATATCTCACTCTATACCTGTTGTCAATATAATCGTCTGATGTTAAGCAGAATTGAATACTTAGAGTTGTTCGACAGTGTGAGGGTTAAACAAGTCTTTAAAGGCTGCAATTTCCCACACCAGAGAAACAGCATCTGCCCTACTCCCCATCCGACTCTGACCTCAAGGAAAGTGTGCATGAGTCTTGCGTGTAATTTGGCCTACACACTGTGGCGGATGAAGCATTGTAATATCCTTGCTCATCACTCTCACACGCTGTCATATTCACACTGTCACACATACTGCACTGTGGTCCATGTTTTAGATGGCATAGGAGTTTACGTTGCATAGAAGGCATCGTGGCACCTTTTCCGTAGCGATTTTCTTAGCACATTAGCTACACATTATGGCGGACGAATCAACCATTGTGATGGTCCTGCTTTTCATGCTCACACTCTTGACATTCACACCGTTGCATATGTTTCACTATGGTTCGTGTTGGTGGCATAGAAGTTTGTGTGGCCTTGAAGGCATAGCAGCACTTCTTCCTTGGCGATTTTCTTTGAATGCTACAGGCTGTGACGGATCAGCTATGTGATGTCCTTGCTCTTCACGCCCATTCACTGACACACTCACACTGTCATTATGTTACACAAAGGCGCATATTTTATGGAGGCATTGTTGCACCTCTTCCTTAGCGACGTATTCTGTGACGAGTGAACCCTTGTGATGCGCCTCTCCTTCACGTCCACACACAGGGACATTCGCACCGCCAAACATACTGCACTGTTGCACTGTTATCGACTTTACAGTCAATTCACAAAAGTTGTGTTGTCGATCCCTGCCCACACCTTCACCACTGAACACTCCCTCCTCACCATAGGACCTTTACTCTTGTTGTTTCACCTTAACTTGGACCAGATATTGTCATTCTGCGGCTTATTTCATGTAGCTCATTGGTAGAGAGAGACAATGTTACAGCTCTACATCGTATCCATAGCACTTCTTCATGGCCACCATCATATACCGGTGTTAATCCGTTGTTACAACTGAGCATTCATTATGAAGAGATGACAGTTTTTACCAAGCCAGACTAAAAAAAAAATATCAAGTCAGAGTAAAAAGAATATAACCCATTCAGTCCAATGACATTTTCATTCGTTACCACTAGACGATTTTATTCAACTTAGAGAGGACGTCGAGATGTGAGGGAGTTACAGAAAGCTACATCTAACCCTTCAAGTTCGAAAAATCTATTTTAAGAAAATAATCAGAAAGTAGCTAGAAAAGTAATAATAATAATGTCATCGGAATGAAGAAGTTAAATTGTTACTAAATTGATGCTTCAGCTGTCTTAAGTTTTAAAACAACTGTATTACATTTAAGGGGCTTATAGTATGTGTTGGACAGGGACGCCTTCGCATGGCGGCGTTGATATAACCTGATAGCTCTGCTGCCAGGTTGTACAAACGTCCCTCATTACTTCCCTATTCCTCGAAAACAGGATGGAGGACAGACTTCAGGAGGAGGGTAACTTAAGCTTGTAGTCCACTGGGTTCACGTTCAGACGACCCTGAGGTTAAAACTGTTACTGTTATTACTAGTACGGTGAACCTGATTTGACTGCATATTAGGAATGATTTTATTTTACCCATGTATTACTAGGTAACTTAGACCAACTTTACATAACCATATACCAAACCATCCAAACAAAAACCACCCTATACAATGTAACCTATATCAGCCAGATCAAACCCACACCTGTCCAGACTAACCCGTATACAGCCTAACCAAATAGTCAAATCTAACCTAGGTCAACCCATACCAACCCAGTCCATTCAAACCAAAGTGAACCAGACCCTACCCTACCTTGCCTTACCAATCATCCCCTATTCTACGCCACTCTATCCTTCCTTACTGTACCCATACCCAGCTTTACCCAGTCCAGCACAAGCCATATCACCCCAACCCAGGCCCAACGTAACCTAGCCTAACCTAACTAAATCATCCCAACCCATACCCAACTTCGGAACTACCCAACTCCACCCAATTCAG
>NC_136954.1:64386932-64491932 GCF_032717465.1 Coenobita brevimanus | reverse complement strand
ATACATTCATACAGACTTCATCATTTTTATCAGCATATCTGAAAACAAACCTGCTTCTTCAAAACTTGCGACAAATAAATGACACAGAATTGTGCACCCGTTTATATATAAAAGAAAGACAAACATCAGACCCATCATACCATACATACGCTTTGAAAAACGTAAATGAAGTGTCAAAGACATTTAGAATGCGAGGCAAAATGAAATCAAGAGAGGGGATGGAAAATATAGATGTTGCAGTGTTAAGAGACTAGTACTCAGAGTCAGGGAACTGTTACTCGAAGTCGATTGGCTTACACTCGAGGCCAAGCAGCTGTGACGTAGCAATCGTAGCATCAAGGTCACAAGGATTGCACTTTGGTTGAAGAGGCAACAGACAACCAAAACAGCTCCGTAAGGATGACAAGAATGAAACAACAGAGTAAGCATACCGGTTCCCGGAAACTCGCTAAATCACAAATGTCTGGGAAATCTGAGGGCCTCTAAATAGTAGTAATGGTAGTAATAGTAGTCGTGGTGGTGGTGGTGGTAGTAGTAGTGGTGGTTGTGGCGATAGTAGTGGTGTGGTGGCAGTAGTAGTAGTAGTAGTAGCTGTAGTAGTAGTGGTAAGTGGTGGTAGTAGTGATGGTTGTGGTATTTAACAGTGGTAGTGGTGGTAGTAATTGTGGTGGCTGTAGTGATGGTTGTGGTATTTAACAGTGGTAGTGGTGGTAGTAATTGTGGCGGTAGTAGTGATGGTAATAGTAGTAGTAGTAGTAGTAGAAGACAGTTTCACTCGGTTTAAGGGGGACATTTTGTAGTGGAAGGATGAGACAATCTCCATCGTCACCACCAATAAGATGACATCAGTTATATGTCATCCTTGCATTTCCCACAGACGATTTTATTCATCTTGCGCAAGGCCTGTCGAAGTAAAGAGCTAAGTTCAGGGCATAATTTATTGTGCCGTCAGTCGATTTTATTCTTTGCCGTCAGTCGATTTTCTTCAACCATCAGTCTGTTTTATTCTCTACCACCAAGCGATTTACTCTTCTACCGTCAGACTACTTTATTTTACCGTCAGACGATTTTGTTCAACCGCCAGACGATTATATTCCATCGATTTGATTTTTCCATCAAACGATTTTATTCAGACGATTTTATTCCCTGCCGTCAAGCCATTGTTATCAGCCACCAAGCGGTTTTATCATCGATGCAAAACACAAAGATTAGGTATAAAACTAATTCTAATAAAACTCGATGGATGATATATTAAACGAATTAGCAAGTCCTTAGAGAGAGAGAGAGAGAGAGAGAGAGAGAGATGAAGGGACGTCATTGTCACTGTTTTGTAAAAGGTAGCTGTGTGTGTGAATAGGAAACCTGTACACACATGACCTTGATGGTGTGTGTGTGTGTGTGTGTGTGTGTGTGTGTGTGTGTGTGTGTGTGCAGGAAACCGGTATACACATGACCTTGATGGTGTGTGTGTGTGTGTGTGTGTGTGTGTGTGTGTGTGTGTGTGTGCGCAGGAAACCGGTACACACATGACCTTGATGGTGTGTGTGTGTGTGTGTGTGTGTGTGTGTGTGTGTGTGTGTGTGTGTGTGTGTGTGCGCAGGAAACCGGTAAACACATGACATTGATGGTGTGTGTGTGTGTGTGTGTGTGTGTGTGTGTGTGTGTGCGCGCTGGAAACCGGTACACACATGACCTTGATGGTGTGTGTGTGTGTGTGTGTGTGTGTGTGTGTGTGTGTGTGTGTGTGTGTGTGTGTGTGTGTGTGTGCGCGTGCGCGTGTGCGCGCGCGCATATGGGAGTGAAGAAGCATCTCATGTACAAGTATGTGCGTTTGTACATTTATGTGCGTAGAAACACGAAAACCCGTACACATATGACCTTGTCGGGGAGTGTGTGTATAAGATGGACAATGGTTTTGTGTGTGTGTGTGTGTGTGTGTGTGTGTGTGTGTGTGTGTGTGTGTGCGTGTGCGTGTGCGTGTGCGCGCGCGCGCGATGCAAATAATGCCTTGATATATTCGATTATATGTGTGTGTATGTTATGAAAATTGTGTATATATATTCTTATAGCCATATGCCTACCCGTGTGTGAATGTCTCATGTGCCCGTGTGAGTATATACAAGTATGTGCACATAAGAAAAAAACACTACTTCTAAAACATCTGACTGTATTACTTCAGAGTTTTTCGCCGTTATATTTTCTTAGTTTTATTTATAGGTAATATTATGAATGAAATATGTTTATTACTTAAGTCATTAAACTTACTGACGTTATTTAATATTATACATCTGCATTTGATTATATACAGGTGTGTATATACTGTTTATATATATATATATATATATATATATATATATATATATATATATATTACCTGGAGGGGTTAAGTACAGCCATGAGCAAAAGTTTGCTGACAACCATCTACCAACACTGGGTACTGCCTTTCATATTTTTCATTCCTGCGTAGACGACAGAGAGTTTTCTTTCTTCTCATTATCTTTCGTTGTGTACTTCCTACTGCCATCACAAATATAGTTCATGCAACACCATCCACCGTAGCAGTCGACAGGGAAATGTGGGCGAACTTTTGCTCACGGTTGTACAACCTTCATTAACCTCTGCGCAAGTAAGACATTTTTGAGATGAGTAAAGTGCCTGGATACTGATTTTACTTTACCTTGGCCCATATTCTTGCCCTTTGCAGTTTATTTCACATAGCTCATTGGAAAGAAAGACTATACTACAGCTCTGCGTCCTTTCAATATCATTTCCTCGTGACTAGCATATTCTAGTGTTAATCAGTAGTTACAACTTGCATTGAAGGTGAAGAAATTGCTTTTTAGACTAAGCTGGAGTAAAAAGGATAAAGTAGCGAGAATAAAGCATAAGAAGGCCACTGTACAGAAGGAGTTAATCTGTAGCCTTCGCGTCCGACTACTTTTAGCCAATTCAGTACGGTAATTGTGTGTGTGTGTGTGTGTGTGTGTGTGTAGTTCATTCTTGTCTCCAAGCAGTTTAAATTAAGCTTAAGCCTCATACACCCCTTCATGAAGAGAGAAGAGGTAGTAAGAACTAACCTCGGTCTAATGAAATTCATTAATCCATGGAATAAACATTAAACAACGTCACCGTCTTAGGGGTTACACACACACACACACACACACACACACACACACACACACACACACACACACACACATACAGAAAGTTGTTTAACTTTTGCGGTACGTTGAGATTTGAGTACTGTACATTTTAGTCACCATTCCGATTTTTTTTTTTATTCTAGCCACATTCACACGATTCTGTTCAGCTTAGAGAGAGAAATCAGGTTGAGGTTAGCTTAATGGAGACTAAATCGTCCACTACATTTTTTTCCAAATTTAAGAAAATGGTCTGAATGTAACAAGACTAAACTAAAAAATGTCATTATTGAAATTTTTACCAATTTAAGTGCATTTTTATTTCTGGATTTATAGATTTAAGTACATTTTTGGTGGGTGAAGGAACATACTGTCCACTCATTTGATGTAGTCCTACCGTCATTTGACTTGACACTGAGTGACAAGTCAAATGGTTTGGGGTAGCTCAGGAAATCATGTACTGTGCTGAGTGGTAACTGTAACCGTAAGAGTTTGGACGACTTGTGGTCTAGTGGGTTAAGACTCTCCTATTGGCTGTGACCCGTAAGGAACAACGTCTGAGGGTTGTTTGGGTTTTATTGCTCACACATTACCGATTAAAGATAGTGACTGGTTAATCGCCCTAAATGTCTAGACCAAGGTCAATAAGGCCTTGGTCTAGACTACGTAGCCACGTTGCTCGTGATGGAGCAGGAAAGGCTTAGATGATTGATACGTATATAAACAGGATATCATTACTTCATTTTTAACTAATGGAGTCCTTTGCTGGTCGTGACATGTGTAATATTCTGCTTCAGCAAACGTCATACGCTTTTATTCTACTAAGTCATAGGAGCCTTAGAGTGTAAGTCCATTTTCACTTCAGTATTTATAAATGTGTACGTCTTAACTTAGCTGTTTGTTGTCTTCCATTCCCGGCTGAATAAAGTCGTCTGGCGTCAGCTGAACGAAAATACTAGAGTTGTCTGGACGAAAAGAGTGTTGACAGTGACGATACCACTTCCCTGTTACTCCTATGACTCAGCTGAGTGAAATCGTCCGGCGTTTTATGGAATACAAGACTAGATTTGTTCCTGCAATGAAAAAATTAACATCTTTATCAAATATCTCACTTTTAGCTTTATTTTGAGAACGTTTAGTGATTTGGGGGCACATCTGATTTTGAGGACTTTTAGCGTATGAACACTTTTAGCTTATGAGCCCATTTACCATATAGTGAACACAGCATCTTTGGGCTTGTAGCTTATTGTGAGCAGTTTTAGTCTATTATGAGCACGTAGCTTATTATGTTCAGTTTTAGCATATTTTAGGAGTGCTTATTATGAAGCTTATTTTGAAGATTTAGAATATTCTGGTGGGTGTTTATTTTGAGGACTTCCTGTATAATATCTTATTATAAGGATTTACATTGTTTTCATGACAGAACTTTGAGGGCTTAAAATGGCCATCATATTTTGACGGCATAATATTGTCGCTTTTAAGCATTTTTAGCATGTTTTGAAGACGGCTTATTTTGTTCAGTGAGGCGTCATTTTCTCACTTTTTAACCCTATTATTATGATCACTTTTCAATTTTTTTTCATGTCACCACCAGACGATTCTGTTCAAATTAGATTGATCGTTTAGTAGTGAAGGGGTTAATGAAGGTTATAATACCCTCATCTCCACCTATGTTTCCCAAACCTGAATAAAATCGTTCAGAGATAACAAGAATAAACTGGCCGAAACGCCCTCATGTTGAAAGGGTTAATAATCTCTGATGATCATGTATTTTTCTCATTTTCTTCCAGTTTTTTTCTTGACTCGCTCAGCTAAATAAAATCGTTTAGCGTTAGCTGTAATAGAATGTGCTAGAGGTGTCCGGATCATGAGAGGGTTATCGGTGGCAGTATTAACGCCCTCAAGCCAATGTGACAAAGAGGTCAGGGTTGGTATTCTCTAAGTTCCAGTGTCCATTTGCGCTCACCTTTCTCTCATAATTCTTTCTGGTAACCAGTTTTATGCTACTATTTGTTGTTCTTTGTTTTTGTTTTTTTGTCATCATATTATACTTTCACATCCTCTCAGCCCGTTTACCGTCACCATTCTCTCTCTCTCTCTCTCTCTCTCTCTCTCTCTCTATCTGTGCGCGGGGGGGGGGGGTTCATGTCTCTCTCTGTCCGCGCAGATCATCAAAGCTTTTCTAGTAAGCATTATTAGGTAATCTAACCGACATGTTCTTATACTTTCAGATTCCACGGCCAGCAAAAGCAGAACGAAGACTATGATAATTTACTGCGCTAGGTGAAAATAAAGGAATAATGAGAGGTGAATTGGGTGAAATTGTCGGTAAATGATTATAATGATTAGAGATACTTCACTGAGGACCAGAGTGAATAACTCGGTAATTGAATAACTGCCGATTATAAGTGAATAATCAGGTACTTAAATAATGGTAGATAACTGACTGGAAATCACTTGTATTTTATAAAGGATTTCACAGAAAAATAAAACTTAAGTCACTCTTTACGCCAATAGTTCGATAAGAAAATAATATTAAAAATCAAGTATATACCTGAAAAAACATGCCAAAGACCCAACAAAAATGTGCCAAACACCTTAAAGACGTGCAGAAAGTGTGAAAAAATAATCAGCACCTAAACACTGACAGCAAACATAAATACCCAAGAGGGCGACTGAATAAACACCCCAGTCCTTGGGAAAACCTGTGAAGAGCCAAGTAAACATCCGAGTAAGAACAGGACACCTAATGAAAAACAACCTACACATTTAAAGAACGTAAATGAAGAAGAGGAAGGAAGGAAAGAAACATAATAATAACATGTAGTCTTTGGGGGGGGAAAAAAAATCACTATAATAGGCTACGTACAAAAGAAAAACCTGATGTGACTCCCACTGCCACAAAATCACCAGAGACCAGCAACAAACACAAAACCCCCGAAAAATACCCTGTTGAACAAAAGATACGTCGGACAATACCGGGATAAAAAAAAAAAAAAAAAAAAAAAGGTAGTACCTTGGAGCGACCCCCTTGCCTGAAGAGAAGACCAGGTCTCACCGGAATACATCAGGCCTCCCATCAAGTGACCTTCGCCACCAAATCAGAAACCTGACCATAAATACGTTAAAAGCCTCGAAAATATCCCTCGAGCAAAAACAAAATCCCATTAAAGTACGTCTAATTCCTCCAAGCAATCTTCCTTCCCTTTGAGTGGCCCTAGAACCACAAAAACATCCCAAAATGGGCCAAGTGTTCGTCCGCCGCACCACTGCCGCGCTGCTGTTCCTGGTGGCCATCTTATGCATCGTCTGCGTCGCCCTTCTCGTCCTGCTCCTGGCCCCTGACTGGCGGGACACTGGTGCGGAGACCACTTCGGGCAAGCTCCAGACGGCAGGGGGACTGGCAACCACCCCTGATGTAGTCTTTGCCACCCACAAGCCCACTAGACCTACCCAGAGACCCGTCACCACCTCCAGACCAATCACGAGCACCAACCAGCCGAAACAGCCGTGGGAGGCAAACTATCGAATCCCTAGAACCACACTTCCACATCACTACGACCTCTACCTTCACCCTGACTTGGAAACCGGGCTATTTTCAGGTAAAGTTGGGATAGTAATCGGCGTGACCTCACCCATATCCTACCTGGTGGCACACATCAAGTACATGAACGTCACCAAAACGGAGCTTCGTAGTGGTTCAGGCGCTGTGGTACCGCTTCGAGACTACTTCGAGTACGAGCCCAATCAGTTCTGGGTCGTCCTGCCAAAGATGACGCTCCAGCCAGGCAACTACACCTTGTACCTGGAGTTTGAGGGGTCGCTGGAAGGGAAAATCGTGGGGTTCTACAGGAGTGTGTACACGACCAAAGCTGGAGAGAAGAGGTAAGTCACCCCTTGAATCGGTGAAAGCTCGTTTTCTGCTGTTCTTCAGGCCTACTATTGTTGCTATTACTATTAGTAATACTATTTACCTATACTCCCCCTCCTCCTCCTCCTCCTCCTCCTCCTACAACTACTATTAATAATAAGACTAAGAATAATTATGATAATACTGTTATTATTAATATTACTACTACTCCTACTACTGCTACTAATGATAATAATAATATTATTATTATTGTTATTATTATTATTATTATTATTATTACCTTAGTGAGTGATGCGTTAACGCTTAATTATATTTGAAATGGTGAGGTGGAGTCAGGATTCCGGGGACTTGAGTGGTGAGTCAGTGAGTATGTGGCCAATTTTCACAAGGCATGTTGTTTTGATTAGTTCTTGCGCCATCGTTTGTCTTTTTTTACATGTTTTCTGAAACCTACCTCACTCCACCTGTTGTCGGGAAGAAAAGAGGTGGGATGATGATGATTTTCATTCATTCATTCATTGCCAGATGCCATGTATCCCAAACGGGGTGGCCAAGGGCTTAGAGTTAATTGTTTTACAGGGAGGGGCACTAATCCTCCACCAACCCCACTTGACACGTAGGGATGCCAACAGCATCTGGTGTTCCCAGGCGGTCACCCATCCAAGTACTAACCAGACCCATGATGATGGATATATGGGTCATTTTACTTGGGCATACTGTTGATAGTTTTGCTGATGGTTTGGGTCACTACTGTTGTTATTACCTGTACCATCAGTGGCTACAGTAGTGCTCTTACCTTAACTTGGACCAGATTTTATTCCTTTGCAGCATATTTCACGTAGCTCAGTGGTAAAGACAGAAGCATGGCTCAATCCTTTTCATAGCACTTCTTCGTGACTAGTACAGCTTGTAATGTTAATATCTTGTTACAGCTCAGTATTTTAGGTGAAGAGGTGGCAATTTCACACCAAGTTGGATTAGAAACGAGTATAGTATTGCTATTACAGTTGCTTTATTACTAATACTTGTCACTCTTCACACTACTTTAACCACCATTGCCGCCATAATGCAGTTTATGGTTTTTGTTATTGTTTATGATTATATTTGTTGTTTTTCTGTGATAGTGTCTGGTGAGCGGGGTACCAGGGAACCCCCGGAAGTGAAAGCTAGAAGTGAAAGTTGATTATTCTAGGTTAGGGGCAAGGTGGATAGGTATAGACAGCTGCAGAGGAGGAGCAGAAGCGGCAGGATTAGGATAAGGAGGAGGAGGAGGAACAAGATAAGGATGAGGAGGAGGAGGAGGAGAAGCAAGATACGGATATAGAGTAAGAGGAGAAAGAGGAGCTAGAAGACAACAAGACGAAGGAGGAGGAGGAGGACGACGAAAGGTGTAGAATTATGATGATGACGATGATGATAAATAATGATAATGGGAGCAGTGGTAATGATGGTAGTGATAATGGTGATAGAGGTAATGGCGAAGATAATGGTGCGTCAGTGATGATGATAACGATATAACTGGTAAAGAAACATTTGGTGACCACTAGGTTAAGTCAGTGTGTGTGCCCTTTTTTATCCTTTTACCCAGAATAGTTGGTCTGTTTACGATTGACTTAACTAGCCCTCTCTCACACCTTCAATACTAAGTCGAGATTGTGTGGCATTCGGTGAGCCTTAATGGTGGGGTAGGAATTAGTGTCCTTGGTTACTAGACAGTTTTATCCTCTTCTTTAACTACAGCTGGCCATCGACTGAGCTGAAAGACGTTATGGATCATTGTCAGGTATAAACAGACCGACAGTATAATTTCTCAGTTCAGTTTATCCTTTTAATTTTTTATATATTTGCAAACTACCCCTGACTACATTATTGAATTTAAGAAATACCTTTCATAATGAACGGGTCAGTGAAAGGTGTCTAACCCCTCACGTTTGAAGGCTCGCATATTATTGATAAACTCGGAAGTGTTTAGTAAAAATAATATATAAAAGACGACCCTGGACGTCAAATATTAGTTATTCCCACATGTAGGATAGATTTGGGACTAAAATGAAAATATTGTAGTTGCGATGTCTGAGATTTTTTAATACTTTAAGCACTAAATAAATTGTAATGTCAGTTTACGTTTTATCATTAGAAAACCCATAGTCTTAAACTCAAAAATCTCAAAAGGAGGTTAGTAACTCTTCACAAGTTTCAGTTACCCGTATCTGAATTTAATCTTCCATCGCAAGGTGAAACAAAATACTAAGTATTTTTGTAATTGCTGACCAAGGTATTAATCGTCATAGTTCCTCTTAAGCATGGTAAAATCGTTTGTCGTTGCCCAAAGCAGAATGCAAAATAGGCAATTCACAGTCGAAATTAGTTGTAGTACACCTACTGATTAAAAATTTGTCTTGGCGTGGGCGAGGAGGCCAAAACTGCCTTGCATATTATACAGTAGGTGTGATCTATCTGTACTCTGTTCATTTAATGTGGCCTAAGATTGCCATATATCTTTCTTGAATGATGAGTTGTAATAAGAAGCTCTAGCTAGACTATGAAGCCAGTCACGAAGTGCTATGGCAAAGCTGTATGGCTGCAGTACAATAGTATCATCTTCCTTAAGCCACGGGAGCTGTAAAAAGACAAAAATCACGGCTGTTAATGTGAATAAAGTATAGGCTGTGATACAGTAGGATTATGTGTTGTCTTCGAAAAGACAGTCCTGCAAAAAGTTTCGAACTGGGAAGGATTAAACATAGTTTTTATCCCCTATGCTCAATGAAAATTCGAATCTATTGGAATTAACAAGAATAAAATAAGAGATGTTAATTACTGAAGGGATCGAATTCTTATTCATTGAAGTACGTAGCACTTGAAGGGGAGAGAGAGAGAGAGAGAGAGAGAGGAATCTCATTATACTTTTATTCAGGCATATTAAATTAACGTAATGAAGATTTACTTTAGTTTTTACGTCCGTCTCTCAGCCCTTCTTTACTTTCCATTATAATTTTCCCCTGCCATCTCCTTTTTCCTTCGATTTCTCTCTCTCTCTCTCTCTCTCTTTCTCTCTCTCTCTCTGCATTCTTATGTTCGTATTATCCCCCCATCTCCCTTCCTCCTTCCCTCTTTCCATTAGATTAAGAGAGCATCGTAGTTGTGAAGAAGTCAGTGAAGCTAGCCCACGGGTATATTAATATAGGTCTTTATAGTAGCATAAATATCCCGTCTCTTGAGATAGTAAAAAAAAAAATAGTATGGAAGTGGCGAGAATAAATCGCTGAAAGACTTTACACACATATTCAAAGAGAGAGAGAGAGAGAGAGAGAGAGAGAGAGAGAGAGAGAGAGATCTACTTTCACATACCCTCTGAGGAAAACAAGTTCGTCGTAACAGTGGATAAAAAAAAGAAGAAAGGTACGCACACACACACACACACACACACACACACACACACACACACACACACACACACACACACACAGGTCGCCGTAGGTAGAAAGTCACGTGTACACATATTCAGAAACACACGCCCAGGTTTCGTAAGGGGTAGAAAGTCACGTGTACATACGCACACGTACACACACATACATACGCACACACTAGGAAAATTATCAGAACCGGTCTTGAAAGGTTAGTGTGTGTGTGTGTGTGTGTGTGTGTGTGTGTGAGAGAGAGAGAGAGAGAGAGAGAGAGAGAGAGAGAGAAAGAGAGAGAGAGAGAGAGAGAGAGAGAGAGAGAGAGAGAGAACTATACTTTTATAATTGAAAGAGAATGATTTCGTAACTGTGTGTGTGTGTGTGTGTGTGTGTGTGTGTGTGTGTGTGTGTGTGTAAGGCAAGTTCTAAGAAGGAATGAGGTGTCATAAAAATAAATATTAAAGATAGGTGTGACACACACACACACACACACACACACACACACACACACACACACACACACACACACACACAGTCATCTTTCTAAACGAACATCAAACACCCACACCTTTAATTTACTCACTCATATACTGTTGATACATAAACACTCAAGAACGGAGGGAAAGTGAAGAGGAGAGAAGGGAGGAGGGGAGGGAGGGAAGAAGAGACGAAAGGAAAAAAAAAAAAAAAAAAGGAACGGGAAGGAGAAAATTTAGGAACGAAGGAAAGGAGGGTGGAACGAATGAAGAGAGGAGAGTGGGAAGAAAATACAAAAAGGTGGTGACAAATGAAGCGCGAAGAAACGAGGACGGTAGTACAATAAACAGTACAAAAGAATACACAGGAAAGCAGACAACAACAGATCAATTTTTTTTCTGTTTTTTTTTATGGCTAGGTTATGACTCGAAGTCAAAGATTAAGGTAGCCCAGCACGACGGCTTCCCCTACCCACTAGCAAAAATAAAATTAAAATAAGCACAGATACATCAGATGGATGCGGGACCGTAAACAGCTTCACTAAAGTGAGGCACAGTGTGTCTTTATTCGCGAACCATTTTGTGTGTGAAACTCGTTAGGATGTGATTGACTGTCAGGGCGTCTTGGAGGTGCTGTCGTTTCCAAAAATACACCATCTGGCCGAAGGGGTTAAGGCGATTGTAGCGGGCATTTTTTGCTTACAAGAAATTTTTCACCAAAGTCAAATCTTATTCCTTTCTCGGATAAAAATGATAAATATGTAAGCAAGCTACTCGTTCCAAGGTGTAAAGAATAAACTGCGGCCATAGTCATAACCTTCCTTGATAAGGTCGTTGGAGTATGTTCATATATTTACTCGTGCAGCGACTAAACTCGTCACAACCAAACTGTAGTGAATATCCACGGGAAAAATTCGACAAAACAATATTATTTCTGATAATAAACGGCTGTGGAGATTCGATTAATGTTAGAAATGGGCTAGGATCCATGATGAATACGACACCTGTGCCAGGGTACACAAACGTACAGTACTTACAGTCAGTTTTCCTCTTTAACTTCATGTATTTTTGCCGAAAGAGTAAGAGATAGTGCGAGTCTGTTTTTTCCTTCCCTTGTACTTAAAAAAGAAGGGGGGGGGGGGGATTTTGTCGTAACTGTAAATCGCATTCGCAGGATGGGCAAGAGCCATGGGAAGAGTTTGCAGTTTCCTTGTATTTTCTGGGGAAAACGAATCACAGGTACTACTGGCATTTGATCGTAAATGTTTGCCAACTTAATCTGCGTCAGGCTTGTCGGCGCTGGAGGATGCCTTCATGTGGTGGCCCCGATATAAACTGGTCCCTTAATTACTTGGTTATACAAACGTCCCTCATTTACTTCTTTGCCCCCCGAAAGGAGGATGGTGAACTGCAGATCAGCTTAAGCTTGTAGTCCATCGGGCTTACGTTTCAGGTGAACCTGGGACTAGATCTATTATCACTACCAAGATCTAAAGACCTGTAGATCTTGATTACTACTCAAGCTTGATAGGAAACTCGTCTACCTCAACCCCCGTCACTCGAGGGAAGAGCCATATCCGAAATGTTGACTCTTTCAGCCGTAGCACGTCTTTTACACTTTATTCGTGCTCTCTCCAGACGATTTTATTCAGCTTCGGAAGACTTCTTGAACTAAAGGGATTAGATGCAGCATAACCTCCGCTGATGACAACCCATCCTAAGTTGAATAAAATCGCCCAAAGCTTGTATGATTTCCTGAACTAATGAACTAATACACCGCAGAAATGAAAGGATTAAAAATGAGAGTCCGAAGATGTGGATAAGCCCTCACTTTTTGATGGTATCCTTTGGAGTATGTGATGATGATAAGCATGCCTGACATTTTTCTTTCACTGCTGTCTGCACTCCAGTGTGGAATGCAGGCCGTTCACATTTAACAATTACACCCTCGTGCACTGAAGTTTGACATTACGGCTGTCAGTGTTGGGGAGTAATGTGCGTAGAGATAGTCCCTTAACCCTCCCATGGTCGGGACACCTCTTGTATTCTATTCCAGTTAACGCAACACGAGTTAATTCTGCTGAGCGAGTCCAGTAACTTTAGTGTTAATACAGTACTTGTACCATTAACCCTCTCATCGTCGGGACAACTACAGTATTCTGTTTATGTTAGCGCCAAACGAACTTCTCCAGCTGAGAGTGAGTATAGTAGCCTGATCATCATTAAACCTTACATGGTCGAGACAGATGTGGTGTTCTGTTACAGCTAATGTCTTGCGATAATTCTCAGCTGAAAGTGAGTCGTAGGAGACTGGGTATGCTATAATCTTTTCCAGTTATGTGTATCTCTACAGAACTGCGTTCAGACTAGCAAATACTGAATAGCCAGCCACGTGAAAGCGTCCTACACAGCACCGTAGTTCATCTTACCTCTGTTTCATGGGTAACAGTGAGTCTGTTCGTTGCAGTCAACCAACTTTCACTGTTCATATTTTTGGGGGGGTTTTAAAACTATATATTTTAAATGCAGTTTGCCATACTAGTGCTGTTAAAATCTGCATGGTTCTTCCCAGAAACTTGACCACTGACTTGAAAATGAAACAAGGCAAGGAAGCGGACAAACACAGATAAAGTTCTTGGAAATTAGGGCATGGTATACTACCGCCAGCAGACTCCGTCTTTGGTTCCTCTTCGGAATGGAAGCCACTTAGCCCGCAGTCGAGTGGTTGCAGGTTCATTTCCCGGGCCGACCACGAGACCTTTGGGCAGGGTCTTTTTACACCAGTTTGTATGCATCTGAAACTATAACAGGGACCTGGAAATGTAGAGCAACGGTGGCGTGTCGTGGTTGTGCTTGCAACCCCAGGCTCATCTAAACGGAACCTGGTGGACTGTAGGTTGAAGCTGTCCTTTTCGTACCGTCCACCAACTATCCTTCGGGGGATAGGAACTGAGTTGAATAACATTTGTAATAACCGGTCAGCGGAGTTGCCCGGCTATACTGGTACCACCACCTGAATTCGACTCTCACCAGCATCGTTGCGTGTCGTAGTTTGGGGGAATGTACTGTATGTTTAGCTGCTTTCATTGTCAGTCACGCACTTACGGCTGTCATTTTCGGGAGGTGCTTGAGGTCAGGCTAAATCTTGCAAGTGAAACATTTCTCTTGGAAACAAAAATTCATTCTTAAAACGTCTTTGGGTAATGTTAAAGAAAGGGAGCATGAGTAGTTGGTTTTCATGTTTTCTGTTTAATTTGTATGGGGAAGAGAGAGAAAAACAAAAAAGAAAAGGAGGAAATAAGACTAGGGAGAATGGAAAACGGACTTCTAGGAAAGATGTGAAGGGAGAAGGAAGAAGAAATAATGAAGAAAAAATTGACAGAAATAAGGAAGGATGGAGAGAGAAAGAGGAGATTGTAGAAGAGAAGCAAGGAAATGCAGGAAAAGAAAAACGATATTAAGAAGGAAAGAAGCGGAGAAAGCAATGAAAGAAATGAAGAATAGAGAGAAAGAAGGAAAGCTAAAGAAAATGGAGGAAACAAGGAAAAAAACGAGAATGCAGGATGTAATGAAACTTTCAGTGAACAAGAGGTAAGGAATACAAAAATACGAGAGAGAGAAAGAGAGAGAGAGAGAGAAAGAGAATGAGTGAAGGAAAGAGATCGACCTATATTGTATTGTGTGAATGATTGACTGTTTAAAGGTGAAGGGGATCAGGTAAGGTCTCATAGCATTCTCTCTCTCTCTCTCTCTCTCTCTCTCTCTCTCTCTCTCTCTCTCTCTCTCTCTCTCTCTCTCTCTCTCTCTCTCTCTCTCTCTCTCTCTCTCCTTTCCCTTTTCTTCCATTTTCTTTACATGCTTTCCTTTCATTTTCTTCCCTTTTCCCTTCCTTCTCTCCTGCCAAGTGTCTTTCATTCTTTTCTTGCTTGTTTTTCTTCCATCTTTTCTCCCTTCTGTCTTCTTCGTTCCTTGTATCCCTTCTCGTCTTTTATTCTTTCTTTTTTCCTTTTTAGCTTCCTTCATTTTTGCTTGCTTGCCGTTTTCCTTCCTTCCTTTCTTCTTTTTGTTTCTGTTTTTTCGTGTCTCTGTCTGTCTTTGTCGCTGTTTCTGTCTCTCCTTCCGTGTGTCTTTCCTTCATAGTTTTCCTTCCTAGTGTCTTTCCTATTGTGCTTGTTTCCTTCTTTCTCTCATTCTGACCTTATTCCTCTCTTTCTTTCCCTTCTACCATCTTTCCTACCTTACCTCCTACCATCTCTTTCTTACCGTCCCTCCTACCATCTTTCCTACCTTCCCTTCTACCATCTTTCCTACCTTCCCTCCTACCATCTCTTTCTTACCCTCCCTCCTACCATCTTTCCTACCTTTTCTCCTACCATCTCTCCTACCTTCCCTCTTTCCTACCTCCCCTCCTGCCATCTTTCTTACCTTCCCTCCTACCATCTCTTTCCTACCTTGCTTCCTACCTTTCCTCCTACCATCTCTCCTATCTTTCCTCCTACCATCTGTCCTGCCTTCCCTCTTTCCATCTTTCCTACCTTCCCTCTTTCCATCTTTCCTACCTTCCCTCCTGCCGTCTTTCCTACCTTCCCCTCTACCATCTCATTCCTGCCTTCCTTCCTACCATCTCTTTCCTCCCTTCCTTCCTACCATCTCATTCCTGCCTTCCTTCCTACCAACTCTTTCCTCCCTTCCTTCCCACCATCTTTCTTATCGTCTATCCTACCATCTATCCCTCCCGTTAAATTTTATTCATTTATTCTGTTTCCTTACTTTTTCCCACCACTGTTCCATCTATTCCCAGCTTTTTTCTTATTCCATTATTAATTTTTTCTTCTCGCCTATTGATGAAGATAATGTAAATAAAGGTAACAGTAGTAATGCAAATGATAGATAAAAATGAATGTAAAAATAGATAAGAGAGTGACGAATACAGTGTTGATAAATGAAGATGATGGTGTAAATGAAGGATTGAAAATGAATCGCAGATAAATGCAAAAATTAGTAACAAAATCATGAAGCCAGTGATGAAGATGGTAAATAAAGGTGAAGATGTTAGTAATGAAAAATAACAAAATGTAGGTGATAAAGAAAAGAAGAAGAAGAAAACAGAGAACAATGGTGATACTGTCATGATAACTGGAGGTAACAATACCCTCATTATATTTTGTACACCAGTCTAACGTGTGCCATGGAATCTGTGTGTGTGTGTGTGTGTGTGTGTGTGTGTGTGTGTGTGTGTGTGAGAGAGAGAGAGAGAGAGAGAGAGAGAATATGGAAGAGAGCTAGAAAATACGGAAGGAAGAGAGATGGAGGAAGGAAGGAAAGGAGGGGGAAATTAAGGGAGGGAGGGAGAGAGAGAGAGAGAGAGAAGGAGGCAGAAAATGAAGAAGAAAAAGGGAAGGAAAAAAGAGACAGGAGAGAAGTAGAGGAAGGAGAGTAGGAAGGGAGGAATAGAGGAAGGAAGGAAATGAGAGGCATGAGGAAGAGACAAGTAGAGAATGGAAGGGAAGGAGAGGCAGGACGGAGAGAGGAACAGAGAAAGGTAGGAAGGAAAGGAGAGGCACGAGGAAGGAGAACGGAGGAAGGATGGGAAGGAGAAAGGGACACTGAAAATAAGGAATGAGAATAGAAGAAGGAAACAAGTAAAGGAAGAAGAAATGGAGATTGAAAATAAGGAAGGATGACAGGAATGAACAGGAATGGATGAAAGAAGGAAGGAAGGAGATATAAAAGTAAAGGTGAGGTATGATTTAAGGGAAGTAAAAGTAGAGAAAGGAAGGGAAGAATAAAGGGAAGTAAAAAGGGAGGTTGGGAGAGAAAGAGCAAGGGTAAAATAGATGTGGGTACATGATAAAGGGAGGGAGGGAGGTAGGAAAGGAGAGAAAAAGGTGTTGAGGGAGGGAAGGGAGATAAAGGATGCGATAAATTGGGAGGGGGCAGGAAGAAAGAGAGAGAGGGGGGGGGAGAAAGTGGAAATTATGGAAGGAGGGACGAAGAGAGGGAGGGAGAGTTAGATATATAGAGGCAGGGAGGGAGGGAGGGAGAGGGAGATATGTGAAGGGAGGGAGGAATGGAATGACAGAGGGAGGCTTAAAAGGAAAAGGAAGAAAGGATGTGGCGTAATAAGGATGGAAGAGGAGAGGGAGGGAAGTAACAGGGAAGTGGGAGGAAGGTAAGAGGGAAGGAGGAAGGTAAGAATGGGGAAGGAAAGGGTGAAAATGAGAAGAAAGGAAAGGAAACAGAAAGAAAAGAAGAAAGGAAGGAGATAAGAAAGGAGAGAGAGGGAGGAAGGTAAGAAGAAAAAAGAGAGGTGAGTAAATAGAAACATGAGAGAGAGAGAGAGAGAGAGAGAGAGAGAGAGGGAGGAAGGGGGGGGGCTGATTATGGATGGAGGGGATAGCAAAGTGTTTTGCAAGCGTTCACAAGGGAGAATGAGGAAGGGAAAACATCAAGTGGGAAGGAAGGAGAGAGTGGAGGGAGGAAGTGAAGGAGAGAGGATGGGATTGAAGCTAGGAGGGAAGGAAAAAATAGAAATGGGAGGGAGGAAGGCAAGGAGAGAAAGAAGCGGAGAAAGAGAAAGGGAAGAGTGAGGCAGGGAAGGAGGGAAATAGACAGAGAAAGAGAGAGGGAAGAGGGAAGCTTGGAGGGAAACGGAGGCAAAAAGGGAGAGGGAGAAGAGGAGAGAGAGGGAACAAGGGAGTGGGCAACAAGTCGTTGAGATGAACGGATGGATGGATAGGTGGATGCATGGATAGATACATTGATAGATGAAGGAATGGGTAGATACACATGGATAGGTAGTCATAAATACGTAGCTGGATGGACAGATAGGTAAAGGGAGGAAAATAGGACAAGAAAAATGGGAAGAGAAGAGAAGAGAAGAATGAGCAGATAGGTTTGAGGAGGAGAAAGGGGAGGGGAAGAAAAAAAAAAAAAAAAAAGGAAAATGAGAGAGAGAGAGAGAGAGAGAGAGAGAGAGATTGCAAATGAACATAAAAAATCTTTTAAAAAGATGTAATTTTCCAGTATATTCACACGATATTATTGAAGAGAATTTTTTTTCCCATTGATGGTGTGTGTGTGTGTGTGTACCTTTGTGTATTTATGTACGAGTCGTTCAGTGTACGCATGTAGTATGTGTACAGCATTTGTGTGTATGTGCTTGTTCGTATATTTATTTGTGTTTATAAGGGATGTGTATATGTATGTATTAGTGTCACCTTAAATGTGGCATAGCCAGTTCCGAAGGTGAACAGTAACATGTGTTCATTAAAATGCACATGTGTACACGTGTGTATTAAAACCTTCATGTACTGTGATTTACCGTCTGAACAAACTCACACATATCGACTGAGACTCAACTTTTTCCCAGAAATATCATCCCAGTCTTATGATATGTATCTGTCAGTATAGCAGTTTGACCGTTTAATTAATCTGTCAATCTCTGGTATTTAATCAGTATTTATCCCTTCATTCAGATGACGTACTTTTTATTCTTGCTGTCTATCAGCAATTATATTCACCTCTTGGATATACTTTTCGAACTGTAGGTGTTACTCATAGCCTTGACTTATTCCATCACTGCTTGTGCACTATCCTGATCGAAATATATTGTTAGGTAGTAGCAAGAGTGAAATATGAAGGACCTTTATCGAGGAGGTTCAGATCAGTGGGATTACCCAAGATGTCAAATGATAATAATAATAATAAAGATAATTTAATCCTAAACTTTTGTTCCCACGTAATAATAATATTTTTTTATGCAAAGAAAAAGGAACCAAAGGCCAGGAGTCCGCCAATTGTTCCCTCAAAAAAAAAAAAAAAAAAATCTAGATCCGTTCATTTCGAGATGCCTGGACACACTGCGTTTGAAAGACTGGAGCTTATAGGCAGTAGGAAACACAGACAGAGGGAGACAGTTCCAGAGTTGACCTGCTGCATACATGAAGGACTGAGAGTAACGGCTAACTCTTGCATTAGAGAGTTGGACAGAATAGGGATGAGAGTTTTTTTTGCTAGACGGGTGCTACGCGCCGCCGTAGTGATGAAAGGATGCAGGCAGGCAGTTCAGAATAGCAATGACCATTGAAGTAGTGATAGAAAAGAGATCAAGATGCAACAGTGAAACGAAGAGACAGGGGTTGAAGGGAGTCAGTAGAGGAGGAGAGTCAATGAGACGAAAAGTCTTTGACTCCGCCTTGTTGACTAGAGCTGTATGTGTGGAGCCTCGCCACACATGAGAGTTGTACACTACACAGTAACAACAACAACAACAACAACAACAACAACAATAATAATAATAATAATAATAATAGTAGTAGTAGTAGTAGTAAGGATTACATAGCCCTGTCCTACATCCAGTTTCCTAAATGTACTGGTGGGTTGAAGAAGGACAGAGGACAGACAAACATTTTCCAACAGTCCGACCGGCTCTAGAATGGAACATGGATTCTTCCAGTTGCAAGCTGGATGTGCTAACCGATATTCCACTGATTTCCCGCAAAACAGTACAGAATAACATACTTTGTATCGTCACAGAACCGTATTCTCGTTCGTGTAGTAGGCTTAGTGGCATTACTTTTGGGGAAGTTTATTTTTGCATATTACGACTCTGTATTCTCATGTTGTCAATATCTCTTTAATACAGACACATTTTGCATGAGTGACATAAGAATATATTAATAAGTAATGTGTGGAATAAACGCCGAGGAGGAATTGTTAAGGAAATTCCTAGGTCAGTGAGAATACTGATGTTATTGTTGTATGGAATGAATTCAAAAGGCATACATTTGCCTTTGAAGACCTGCAGGTAACCCACCTCAGCACTATATGCATGATTATATACTCACACCCACACACTCACCAGGTTCACAGCCTTAGAAACCAGTTACTGTAAGCTGGGAATGCAAGATGGCTGCCATATCCGTAAATGTTCATATTTGGTCATAATTTGCAGTAATTTCAAGTGTAATAACAGGTTTCCTGTGGGTTTTAGGGACAACATATTCATTTTTGATAATTTCAGAGTACAGTAATTTGACACCTTTACCTGTAAAATCAACTACTGTAAGCTTGAAATCCAAGATGTACAAGAGTACATTGAAAACCATGATTGTAGTAATTACCCTCCATCCATATTTAATGAAGATGACACTACGCGAATATGTGGAACAGAATCAAGTCTTGTGAAACCTATAAAGGAGGATACAGGCATAAGCAGTTGTGAAAGGTTGCCACCGCACAGTAAAGCATGTGCGTTAGTGATCGATGTCATGCACTGGGTGCATCGTTTGTCGTTTGTGAAAGATGAAAGTTCTCTGTCATTGCACTTAGATACAAACAAGCAATTCTCAGTGAAGTTCCAGCTAATGCCGTGGCAGTTCACCTGTGTTTGATCGCTACAGAAGTCAAATTATGCAGGAAGCAGCAAGACATATGAGGACCGGTAAGCTGAAAACAATAAAAATATATGATGCGTCGCACCAGTACAAAGCACCAGATCCTTCAGCATTCTTTGCTTTCTCTACTAAGCACAGTTACTTGCCTACTTGTTTGATAAACGGTGTCAAGATGAACTCCAGTCTTCAGGTCCTGGTAGCACCAGAATTTATCTGGGTGGTGGTTTCAGTGAAGAAACAAAGTCAATAATGTTGCAGAGTGGAAGTGGAAGTGCAGTCTCTGCCCTTGAATCAATACATGAAGAGGCAGATACTCGTATTATTTTGCATGTCCTGTACAGGCTTCAAGTACACAAAGTTGATCAAGTTATTGTTCATTCAAGTGATACAGATGTTATTGTCCTCTATATATATTATCGTTATTATGCATCCACTGTGTTGAAAGATCTTCCTGAACTCTGGGTCAAGCCAGGAACAGACATTTACCTTCCCACACATAACATTGCCAAAGCACTGCAACCACACAGATGCCTCCCACTTCCAATTGTTCACAGGCAGGTGGGAGGGATACCACCAGCAGTCCCTTTTTTACCTGCAAAAAGGGATGGTTAGTAGCAAGTAAGAAAATTTAGCGGGATCCTTAGGAAGACTTTGGCAGTGATGTCAATGCTATCATAACTGAAGATGTTATCAGTCAGGCTAAGAAGTTACTTGCCACCGTCTACACAAAGAATGCCAAGATGTCAGATGTCTTTTAAAGTGAGATTCGCACTCAGAAATTGTTAACCGACAAGACCACTCTTCTCAATCTCCATGCAGAGCTTTTATGCAGCATCGGAAAGGTTCTGCCTTGGCAACAATCAGCACACATTGCAAAACTTTGCATTCCATAGCTGGATTGATAGCAAAGCAAGCAAAACTTGTGCTATTTCCAGTGGCTGGAGAACTGTGGCCACAAGAGATGCCTACATCCCTTTCTTGTGGTTGTAAAAAAAAAGTTGTTTAAGAAATTGCCCATCTGCCAAACGGAATGTTCCATGTTATCTTGCCTGCGGATGCCGTGGATTTCCAGAGAGCTGTTCCAGATCTCAGTACTTCCAAGATGTTGAGGATAGCTCTGACTCTGATTAGATTTTCTATGAATGTTGTATTTTCTTTTTCTCAGTTTGAACAGGATTATCTCTGTATTGGACTAAATCTCAGTGTTAGTTATTTTATTAGTTGTTATAACGGTTGTCTTAATCTCATACACCATAAACTATGTTATGGTGTAAGGATGAAATATTTAATTACCTGAATATTATTAGGATGATATAAGAGCTTATATTTATGATATGTCCAGTTACTGGCATTTCTCTGATGTGTGTTTTTTATACACCCTGTAACTCGTTGGGTCTGGTTAGTACTTGGATGGGTGACCGCCTGGGAACACCAGATGCTGTTGGCATAACGTTCTCCCTACGTGTCAAGTGGGGTTGGTGGAGGATTAGTGCCCCTCCCTGTAAAACTATTAACTCTAAGCCCTTGTCCACCCCGTTTGGGATACATGGCGTCTGGCAATGAATGAATGAATGAACTATTTTTGCAATATTTCTGTCATTACAAGTATGTAAACTTTCTAAAAAGAGAAGGATGTGTTGTTCATTTTAATACATTGTTAAGTTTATAAAATATTCTGTAGTTTTGAACAAAATCCTTTTTTTCTGAAGACAAATAGTATAATATAGATGGCCTTAAAAACATGAGTAAATATGATTGCATGCGATTTATTTGACAAATCTTCATATCGGTAGCCATCTTGGATTCCCAGCAGTAGTTGGTTTCGAAGGTTGTGCACCTGGATACTGTTCCTGAGGGTCCAAAGATTAAAATGATATGTCACGACCTTTTATAACAACTCATGCCTGGTTTACCAGAAAAAGTGGCTTTTGCCTCCAGGGTAATAGGGAACAAATACTTTAATATTCGGGATTGTGGAATATTGGAGTAGGCTGCTAGCAACAGTAGTTAGCGCAAAAACTATTGATACATTTAAAATTCTGCCAGTCAAATATTTTGAGGCTGTTAGCTGTAAATAATTGTTATTTATACCCAGGTTGAAGTGTACGAGTATGATCGTAGTGACGACAGCTAGACGTTTGCTGAATAATAAGAACAGTAGGGGATTGTGTATGCTCTGTCCTTTACAGATCTTTTGAAGAGAGATTGCATAGTGCATAAAAATTTCTATGATTGTTCTTTCTAACAGGCATGTTTTTTTTCTTTATCTTGCCGGTTTAACAGGATGGTTTGGTGGGTGGGGGAGAGCCTTCCTCTTTTATATCCTTTTCTTTTACACATTGGTTAGATATCGGTAGAATTAGCTTTTTTTTTTTTCCAACAGATATGCTCGCCATGGGCCAACAGGCCTGGTGTCTGTACTTCCTAGGTACACCTATGATACAGTATATGTGAAAGCTTTCACATACCAGATCTGCTTCACCTGGAACAGACTCCCCATGGATATTGTTACTAGCACTACAGCAGAGCATTTCAAAAGAAACCTCTATAGGATTGTTGGTAATATTCCACACTCGTCTGTTTCCTTATTCATGAAGCCATTTTTTTCTCCAGCATCATCATTGTCATTGCTGCATCATTGTTGTCGTCATCGTCATTGTCATCAGTGTGGTCATCATCATCGTCATCATTATCATCATCATCATCATCATCATCATCAGCAGCAGCAGCAGCAGCAGCAGCAGCCGAACATGATACTTTCTTTCCTCCCCCATTTATACCATCATAAATAATATAGCATACGGAGGCTTTTCCTTCATGCAGTGCTACCAGGGGTGCAGGGTGTTCACCACCTCTTGAATATATTGGTCTCGTTAAGCATAGCCTCCACATCTTTCAATAAATAACAATGTCATGGACACTCTTCTTGCCGTCTGAATCTTTTTTACTTGATTTTTGTATAGCATGGTAAAGTTGCCTGAAATAATGCTTCAGTTGTTGGCCATTGGGTAACATGCTATAGTTCATGTCCGAGAGTTTTATGGAGATATTTATGTCGTGTAAATGCAACCTAAGAGTTATATGGGGGGTTTTCTTTTATGTAAATGAAGTCCAAGAGTTATGTGGAAGTTTTTCAGTCATGTATATGCTGTTAGAGACAGTGGATGGTGTGATGTGATGTGATGACTGTTGGAGGAGTAGCCTTTTCAACGACACCTTCCAAACTTCTCTTGAATTTGCTTTTCAGTTGCTTGACTTGATTCTTTTATTTTCTTTCTCTTTTTCTCCACATATGGTAGAGGGTCTCCTTTGTTTCTTCTAGCCTAGCCGAACTAGAGAGGAACTGCCCTGTGATGGTATCTTGATCTTCGTTGAATGGTTCTTTCTTTCCTCATGGGATGGTCTCCCACGACTTCTTGGCCATGGTAGCCTTGCATCACTAAAGGTAGTACTGGATTGGCTGTTACCATTACCGTCTAGCTGCCAGTCCAGCCTAATGCATTTTATTCGTCCCCTAGATCCATAGCCACGAGCAAGTTCCAGCCAACAGACGCCCGTAGCGCCTTCCCCTGTTTTGACGAACCCTCCTTCAAGAGCACCTTCTCCACCACACTTGTGAGGCCATCAACAGGATATATTGCACTCTCAAACATGCCAGTCCAGGTATATACAGATTTTTGGAGACTTGTATGGGTAGACTCATTATTTTTGTTAGATTTCTGGGAAGCTGCGTGACAGTGTGAGTTCTAAAAACCTCTCTCAGCCATGTACTATAGAGTCCCTCTGTCCAGTACATACACACTTTTGGAGACTATTGAGGCGCAATTAAATCGTTTTTTACGGGTAACAGAAAGCTGAGGGTAGAATCTCTCTCTCTCTCTCTCTCTCTCTCTCTCTCTCTCTCTCTCTCTCTCTCTCTCTCTCTCTCTACATATACAGTATATAGATATATATATATATATATATATATATATATATATATATATATATATATATATATATATATATATATATATATATATATATATATGATTAGGGGCTCCTCTCTATACCTTCCATTGAAAATAGAGATAAGTTGATATCAGATTTTACCATGATGGAAGTACTGTAGTAGGTGGGGGTATCCACCATCCACTCATTGATTTAATGCTATCTTTGGGTGACTACATATGGTAGTGACAAGCCAGTTGGTTACCTGTAAACCAAGGAACCATATGCTGTGGTACAATGGATGGTAACCTTATTGATAGTAGGATAAGGCACTTCAGCTTGATTGAGCCTGTAAGGGTTTATCTCCAAAAGGAAGCTGAAGTTTAATGCGCTCATACTACCGCTCAGGGGTTAGTAAGGCTGATCGCCTGCATGTTGGGTATGTGTAACTTACCCACGGGCTTTTACTGTTGATGGGGTAGAAGAGGATTGGGTGATGGGTATATGGATGGATGGAAATATTCACTCCGAAACATGATGAAGTAAGAACCCCCCTGAGATCCAAGATGCCCCATGAAGCAGGCTGAGTAAGGTCATATTTGCCAAGTCTGTCCCAGGATTCACCTAAAATAGTCTTCTCTTCCTTAAAACCATCCAAATGTTCCTCTCCCGAAGCCCCTGGAGGGAAATTCCACATGCCCTCTGGAGTGAAGTGGCAATGTGGATATTTTGCCAGTTCACCTAAAACAGTCTCCCAAGTCCATCTATGCATCCTTAAGGCCTTCTGTACATCTCTAACTCCTCTCTTTTCCCCACGCCCCCAGAGAGAGGTGCCAGATGTCCCCAGAAGTGGCCTGACTGAGGTAATCTTTGTCAAGAGTGTCCCAATGGTCACCTACCTGGCTTGCTTCATTGTGTGCGACTTTGAACACATGGAATCTTTAACTAAGGACAATAAGAAGTTCAGGGTCTATGCCACATCTGACCAGGTAATAAGGGACGGTCAGGGGAGGTAAGGGAATATAGGGAGAAATGATTGTGAGTTAAATTATAATAAGGTAACTTTAATTACTTTTGTTTTTTGTGGAGAATTTTATATGTTGGAGGTGAGGCTCTGTCACTAGAGTAAGGAGTGGTTGGGGGAAGGTCAGGAAGCTGTTGCCTCTCCTGACATTGAGAGGGCTTACCCTCCCTGCTAAGTTGCCACTGTATGCAGCATGTGTTAAGATTGTAATGCTGTAAAGTAGTGAGACTTGGACAGTAAAGAAGGAGGATATTTATAGACTCAAACATAGAAGACTTATAATGATTAGATGGATGTGTAGTGCATCCTTGAATGAGAGGCCTGGGGGGGGGGGTTAGGATTGTGACTGAAGAGTTGAAAGGTAGGATGTGACTTGAATGTAGTAGTGTTGTGATGAGGAGAGGTAGACTGAGATAGTTATGGCATGTTGAAAGGTTGGAAGATGACAGCAGGGTATGGAAGGTGAGAGGTGTAAATATCAGGGGTAGGGTTACAAGAGACAAAATGAAAAACACGTAGGATGAGGTCATAAAATGTGACCTCAGTGATAAGGGATTGAATTGGGAGGCTGCCAGAGATCGAGCAACGTGGAGAGCCAGTATTAGGTGATCAAAGTCGGTGCATGCAGGTGTGTTGGAGCCTTTATAAACTAAATGAAATGATGTCATTACTCAGAATAAGAATTCAGGATCTATGCTATGTTCAGCTGAATAGATAATGGGCGATAAGAGAAGATAGCTGAGGATTGGCTGAAATACATTAGAACTGATGCGTGAATTAAGTATAAGGCTGTGTTGAACATGTTAAAGCCTTGATACATGATAAGTTCATGATCTGTGCCATACCAGATCAGATAGATAAGGAGTGGTAAGAGGTGGGTAACAGTTACGGAAAGATAAGAATGGGTTTGACTGTATGAAGGCTGCCAAAAGTAATTTGGTTCACTTTTTGAATCCGTTAAAGCTTGGACCCGTTTCGGTTTCGTTTCATTTCGTTTCGTTTTTGAAGGCTCCAACAAGCTTGCATGCGTCGGCCTTGGTCACCTAATGACGGCTCTCCATGCTGCACGGTCCATGGCAGCCTCCCTGTTCAGTCTCTTAACCCTGAGGTCACACTTAATGACCTCATTCCACGTCCTACCCCTTGCAACCCCACCCCCAATATTAACACTTCTCACCTTTTGCACCCAATTATCATCCCCCATCCTCTCCACATGCCCAAACCATCTCAATCTACCTCTCCTCATCACAACACCAATACACTCCAGTCCCATCTTACCTCTCAACTCTTCCATCGTAAACCCTGCCCCCCCAGGCCTTGCACTCAGGGACGCACCGCACATACACCTAATCATTGTCATTTCTGTACGTTTGAGCCTGCAGATATCCTCCTCCTTTACCGCCCAGGCCTCGCTACCATACAGCATCACACTCCTGACACATGCTGCATACAGAAACCCCTTAGCACGTAAGGAGAATCCTCTCAGTGTCAGGAGAAGCGACAGCTCCCTGAACTTCTTCCAACCACTTCTCATCCTAGCCACAGAGCTAGCTCCAGCCCCACCTCCAGCACATAACATGTCTCCCAAATAACAAACTCTTCCACACACTCAAAGAGATTCACCAGCAAGTTCAATCCTTTCACGCCTGACAGTCTCCACCTGCTCTCCCCGACACGCCTCACACATAAAATCAGCATTATCTCGTAGTCTACCTCTAATACCACTACATCTCTTGTGCACCCATTTATCACAAACACTGCACAAGATGGAATTACTTCCCACGCCCTTGTGGCAAACTGCACATGGCCACTCTCCCTCGTCTTTGACTGTACTGCCACCAACCCTAGATATCATCACTTTTGTTTTATCTGCATTTACCCTTATGCCCTTGTGTCCCATACCATCTCTCCACTTCCAAAATCTTTCCTCCGCCTCCCTTTCATTCTCTGCAATCAACACCAAATCATCACCATACAACATCTCCCACGGAAGTCCGTTTCTGAAGTCACATGAGAGGGCTTCAAGTACCTTGATAAACAACATGGGACTCAAAACTGACCCCTGATGCACACCAACGTTCACGGCAAACTCATCACTCAGATCTCCATTCACTCTTACCTGGGTGCGAACACCCACATACATGGCCATAACCACCCTAACCAGCCACTCTTCGATCTTAAGCTTTCTCATTGCCCACTTCACCACCTCTCTAGGGACTCTGTCAAAGGCCTTTTCCAAATCAACAAAAACAAAATACAGATCCCTTTTCTTTCCAGTATATTTTTCCTGAAGCTGCCGAACAATGAATATGGCATCAGTGGTCCCCTTGCCTGGCATAAACCCAAACTGCATCTCATCAGTATTCATTCTTTCTCTAATCATAGCTTCTAGAACTCTCTCCACTACCTTCATTATCTGATCTAAAAGCTTTATTCCTCTATAATTCCCTCTTTCCAGGGCATCATCCTTCCCTTTGTACACGTTTACAATTACACTCTTCAGCCAATCGTCTGGGACAACACTGTCATATATAATGATATTTATCAGGTCAGTGACTAACCTCGCCCCTATATCTCCTGAGGCCTTCAACATTTCAGCAGTCAACCCAGACACGTTTGCTGCCTTCCCCACCTGCATCCTGCCTATTGCCTCACTCACAGTAGCAGCATCAATCAAAGGCCAAGAGCCAAACACTGGATCTGCTAGGTCCAAACCTTCCCTGTCCCAGTCAAACTCCTCATTCAACAACCGGCTATAATGCTCTCTCCATGCATCTATATTATCCCCACTATTCACCACTACTCTTCCTTCATCATTCTTCACACACTGCTCACCTGTAATATCCCGATTATCCCTCTTCATCTGATTTGCCACCTTAAATATCATATTTCTCCTTTCCCCATGATTTAGGTTATCAAGTAAAAGTCTGTGTGACTTAGACTTCGCCCTGTATACTTCTCATCTAGCCCTACTCATGGCAGCCAAGTATTCCTCCTTGTTACCACCTTTCTTCCATTCCTGGAAAAGCCTTCTTTTCTCCTTAACTGCAGCTTCTACACCCTCATCCCACCACCAAGTTACTTAATGTCTTGGTGGGCCTCTTGTCCAACCGCACATTACATAAGTAACTCTCAAGAGGTTGTTCTTGAGGGCTCTGTACTGTTCATTAACGCCTCTGTCTGCGGCTCCCTGTTCAGCCACCACTCTCCTCATCTCGCTATAGAAGGCATCCCTTACTGCTTGGTTTTCCAGCTTCCATATTTTCCTCCTAGGTACATAAGTCCTCTTTTTCATCATTCGTTCTCTAAGCACCATTTTACAAGTCAGTAGTTTGTGCTGCTGCACACACTCCTCGCTTCCTATAGCTTTAACATTCCCCACTAACCTTCTATTAGCCCTCCTGACCAGAAAAGTTCATGATCTTTGTCATCCCAGATAAGGAGAGATAAGGGAGGATATGAGGAAATAAAAGGTTTTTGAAGTTGGTGTTGCCTTACCCTTGTCTGTCTGGCCAAGGAAACTCAAGCAAGCAGCCACCTTCCTGTGGCAGACAGCACCTCTCCGGGGTCAGAACAGAGTCCTTCCACATGGCACGCTACAGGGAAAATGGAGGAGGCATACTTCCCAAGAGAATGAGCTGTTATTGTTGTTGTTGCTCAACCCCAGTCAATCTGACTGAGCAGACCTATCAATCTTGGTAAGCAACCACACCTGGGGTTGTCCCATAGGTTCCCTACACTGTTGATATGTCTATGCCTTAGTGTGGCATGAGCTGTGCAGTGCTCCTTTATGTGTGATATATTATGTGATCCTGTTCTACAAGCTGGACATAAGTAATCTGCGTGTGCCCCTGATATCAATGTAGTCTTTGGCAGGGAGGACTTTAGTTTCAGAGTATTATCTGTGGGAGTGGTTTTGTTTCAGCCAGTGGTGATGCATAAGGCATTTTTCTTTATGCTTTGTGTATAGGAGATATGTATGAGGTGTAATCTCAGCCTAGACTGTGACCACTTGATTAATGTGGATGAGTTCTATGACTGGGAGTCTTTTTTTAAGGCCAGCTATTGGGCTTTTGCCCCACATCACTCCCATAGTAGTACCTCCTGGGACAATTAGTAACCATCCACCTACTGTACTACCATTTTGGTGTTCTAGCAGGTGCAACACCTTACCCAAAGGTGACCCAGGACTATGCAGGGCAGGGGCATCCATTTTCCCTGATCTGGATACAGGCTCCAGCCGCATACCCTGGGAGATGAAATGTGATAATGAGATAAGAATGTGTCAGATTATATTAGAGTTGATAATATAGTGTTCATTTAGTGTAAGGTTGATTCAAACACAGTGAAACTGTGACTCAAGATTGTAGGAAGTACAGTCACGACCCGGTATATGGCCGTTTGGTAATCGATAAATTGATAGAATGATAAATAAAGAAAAGTTATACCCAGTTTCGGGTTAAAGAATGCAAAAGTCACTTATACAATAACTGTAGTGGCCTCGTATGACACTCTGATGCATATGCAGTGCTGCATGCACAAGCCAACAGTCAGATGTTTGACCCAAGATGGCCTTTGTGACAACCACCAGCACCGAGGAAAGGAAGCGCCGAGGCCATAAACGAGTGGGGTGCAAATGTTATGTCCTACCTCAGCTGCCTCTGTCTTGTCTGTCATGTCTTCATCGCTGCCAGGCACACTCCTGTACTTCCTCCCACTGCTACACACATGTGTTATACTGCAGCCTCATCACTTTGCTCTGTCATGTCTTCACTCCTTCACTCTCCCCATCACTCTTCGCCTCCTCCTGAGGGTGATTGTCCATGCCCTTCAACAGTCCCCCACCCTGGGGGGGGGGGAAGCTTAATGGTGGCTTGGATTGGCCTAGACTTACTACAGGTGAGTGGCAGCTGTGTTGAGATATTAGGTTACATGGCCGTTGACTCCCAGCGTATCCTTAATGAACGCATGTAAAATTGACATTGATATACGATAGATCGATATGCGATAGGTTTTCACGACGTAACTCTATTACCTACATGGTCCTGACTAAAATACTGGGTCTGTCTTGCCTCACCAGGTAATTTTGGATGATAATGAGAGATAGAAGGGAATAAGAGGAGATGAAAGAATTTAAAAATAGGTTAGACAAAGGTTATTTTGAACCGGTTGAAACTTTGACACTGTTTGATATGAAATTCAGGATCTGTGCTATGCCAGACCAGGTAGAAAAAGGGTGATAAGAGGCAGGTAATAGGAGGAATTTGTAGATAAGAGGAAATATAGTTATAAGTAAGGGGAGATACTTGTAGGTAAGAGGATGTTATTACAGATAAAAGTATTACAAAAACTAAAAAATGGTAAGAGTGAATTAAATGGCATCCAGATTATTCTCACATATAATCTCACAAATTTTTGTGGTCTTAGTCTGTTCTTAATATCCACAATCTGGTCCCAAATCTTGCCTGCCAGATCCACCAAGAAACTGCCGTTTCCCCTTTATCTCTGTGCCATTGTCCTTTGTCATTAGTCACACTCGCAATCTCTACAGCTTCATCTTCACCCAGTCCTGTCTGTACAGTAATATGCCATATCTTGCTTATAATCTGCTTAATCTCACCACCTTCTCCTCAGATCCAAAGAGCCAACTACTCCCTTGATTTGGGCGTCAGTGTGCTCAACTACTTCGAGGACTACTTCCAGGTTGAATATCCACTGCCAAAACAAGGTAGGCCTAAGTATGGTGGTTGTTTGGTGATATCTATCTATCTATCTATCTATACTTTATAATTATATATATATATATATATATATATATATATATATATATATATATATATATATATATATTATTTATTATTTATTTAATTTATTTGCTGATAAGTCATATATCCATAGAGTAAATCAGATTCATAAATATTTTGAAAAAAGAAAGAAAGAAAGGGGAACCGTGAAATTTTCAGAACATTTTTGTGTATTTGAACCTTTAAACTAAGGTAGTAGTTGGATAGAATGCTACCATTAACCCTGGGAGATACTACCATGAGAGTGAAGTGTTACTGCAAGCTTGTTAACTAGTCACATAGTCATCATAATTAAGTCAGGGAACATTCAGCCACAAGTACACTCACTTGGAGTACCTTCTTCTGAGTGACTGTACATAAAGTTGAAGTCCAAGATGAGACTCTTACAGTGTTACAGATCTTACTACACATCTCAAATTTCTTTCTTTCCAACACTTTAAAACAACTGTTGGAAAGTAATTAGCTGGTTTAGCACATAGTTTACCTTCCAGTCCATAGGAAACACCAGCTTTACCATGGCCATCCCCAATATGGGGATTCTTTAAGAGCAAGCATGGCTTAATTTCTTTTGTATGTATTTACTCATTAACACATAAAAGTGAGTGTTGCCATTTAGTATCTCCATTGGTGTCTCCACCTTTTACTGAACATATAAATTATGCTTGCTTTACCCACTGCACTGGAATAGCTCTTGTCAGCAGCCTCATAAAATACACTGCAGTACTTGACAATCTCCATACTAACCTACCTGTGTGTGTGCTTGTTCACCTGTTCATCAGTCCATTTCAGTCTTTCTTTCCAACATGACTACCATCCTTGACTTCATCTGTTTATGTCCACCGGTATATTGTCTGCCAGTATTTCATTTATCTGTCCATCCATCCATAACTCCACATACTCATCTGTCTGTTTACTATTTTATTTACCAATTTATTTCTGTCCCTTCACCAAACATAATCATGATCTCTAGCTTCATCTCTAGCTCCTTGAATTACTGAGCATTTTAATTTCATATCTTCCTAATTTCCTGTATACCAGTCTATCTGACTGTCCATCCTTAACTCAGTCTATTTCTCTGGCTGTGTCAGCCACTCCGTCTATAATTATATTGTACCTACACACCCACCCACCTGTCCACCTATCCTTCAGTCTGTATACCTCATTGCATTTTTAGTGGTTGAAAAAATCAGGATAATGAAGATGATGAGAGTGTATTTATTTATTTATTTATCTCATTATATATCAGTCTCTTTATCCACCTACCTTCCACAATGCATGATCATCATCCCTGACTTCATCTCTAGCCCCTTGGAACACTGGGCTCTTAATCTGTTCATAATTACACTTACCTTCTTCCTATACATATATTTTTTTCCATCAGCCTCTATCCTTATTTTTCCCTCCAGATATGATTGCCATCCCTGACTTCATTTCTGGTGCAATGGAACACTGGGGCCTGATTACATACAGAGAGACCAACATGTTGTACGACTCCATCACCTCCTCCTCATACAACAAACAGAGGGTTGCAGCTGTAGTGGCCCATGAGTTGGCGCACATGTGGTTTGGCAACTTAGGTGGGTGTGCATAAATGTGGAGGAGTTAGATTTGGGTAGGTTTGGTTTGATAAGTTAAGGCAGTGTTGGGTTAGGTAGGTTAGGCTAAGTTAAAGTGGAAGAGTTAGATTAGGTGGGTGTACACAGTGGTAGTTTGTCGGGTTGTAAAGTTAAATGGGTGAGAGAGTGGGGGGATAGCTGAGTGGGAGGGTTTGTGTGTGTGTGTGTGTGTGTGTGTGTGTGTGTGCATGCTCGCGTGCACACCAGAAGTGTAACCAGAGGAGTGTGTGCACATCAGTACCGTAGCCAAAACGGTGGCCACCCCTGAGGTATACCTGGCCACCTCAGTGACCAAGAGAAAATCCCTAGAATCCCCCCTAAAGATTTCATCGTTGGCCACCCTAAAATTAGTCTTGGTCATCCCATTTTTAAAATCCTAGCTACGGGTTTTGTGTGCATGTGCCTACCTATTAATATACACGCTTTCTTGCATCGGAATGGTCAGTAAAGTATTTATCTGTGTCTGATGCAGTGGCTTCTATCAAGTGCTACATGACAGTCATCCAGATGTATCACAGAATGAGACTTACTTGTGTTGGAGGTGTGACTAGGAATTGCATGTAATGTAGCTCCAGTCTAGTGTAGGGCACTAGATAACTGGGATACCTGTAAGAAGTTTGGTTGGAAGAGATTCACATTTAATCATATTGCAACTAATTTAGTATGTTCAAAAAGAGACATTCAACTTCATGTAAGACACGTGTCACTCCGGTACAGTCATGCCTCAGTATGCTGTGGTTGAATATGCAATCGTTTGATAGAATATGATAAAAATAAGAAGTTATGCCCAGTTTCAGGTTAATGATTGCAGAATTCACTTGTACATGTGGTGGCCACGTATACAATCCTGTGTGTACACGGTGCTGCCTGTGTAAGCCGACAGTCAGACATTTTGGTCAATATAGTCTACCAGTGTTGACATGCACAGAACCCCAATCTGAGGTGTCTGTGCATGTGGGCTGCTTCATGTCACTCCTTTGAAAACCCCATCTAGCACGTCCACTTGCTCACGTGTCCCACAGCTGTGATTGTCTTCCTTGTGTTCCCTGTGTTATATAACCAGCCATCTCACGTGTTATATAACCAACCATCTCGTGCATGCAGTGCCATCAAAACGCCATCGCTATTGCCAGATATATTAAGTGGAAGGATAACTACTTTTGTGTGAAATACTGAAATTTGTGCCTTGGAAATTACGTCTGGCAAGAGTGCTACATGTGGAACGTTTGGTGCTTCTGAGGGCACTGATTATAAGCCTAAAAGGGGAGACCATAGTCCTTTGATGTGAAATTGGACATTGTTAAGTGCCATAAGGACGGGCAGAGGGCGAACAAGATTGCTGAAGCCCTTAAGCTGCCTCAGTCCCTGGTCTCTGCTGTATTAAAAAAAAAAAAAAATCCTAGGCTGTCCTAACTACATTACAAAATGTACCTATCCTGACTGCTAAGTGCCTAATTAAAACTAGGAATTCCAATATACAGATGGACGATAAATTACTTAACCAAGCGAAGCAGCCCCTGCATCATAGTTTCATCTGCACCAAGGCACTAAATCTGTGGAAGGATCTCAAGGAAAAGAGAGGAGTGGAAGTGAAGGAGTAGTTCAAGGCAAGAACTGAGTGGTTTAAGTGGTTTAAAGTCCATGCTGACCGTAAACATGTGACCAGGCAAGGGGAGGCTCCTAGTGCTGACTACGTGTCAGCTGAGGCCTTCCCTGCCAAACTGAAGGCAGTCATTGAGGACGGGGGATAATCTCCAAAAAAAGGTCCTAAACTTTGATGAGATGGACCTGTTTTGGAAATGTATATCCCAGGAAACCTACATCAGCAAGGAAGAATGACATGTGCCAGGCTTTAAGGCAGCCAAGGACCGCTTCACCCTCCTGGTACGAATGCAGAGGGGGAGGGGGAGGTCGTAAGCTGAAACTCTTGCGTGTCTATCACTGGGAGAACCCCTGGGCACTGGCAGAGTACATTAAAGATATCCTGGGGGTTGTTTGGAAGAGTAACTCCAAGGCTTGGTTGACCTTCACAGTCTGGCTGTTCCTACATGGTAGGTTACCTGTCCCCCCCTCCTGTGTGACTGTGCAGGCTAGAGCAGATTGACCAAGAGCATTCTCTTGCTGGTAAACAATGCCCCAAACCACCCTGATGGCATGACGGATTGGGTGGACAACATAAAAGTGGTGTACCTGTCCCCCAACACTACAGCATTGGTCCAGCCTTATGGACCAAGGTGTTGTCATCACCTTTACACCCACTTCCTTTGCCATACCATCGAGCAGATGGTGAGGGCGAACAACTCAGGGTAGACTGACACAGTGTGATGGCTTTGGAAGAAATGTAATATCATAAACGCCATCGATAACATCACGACGGAATGGAAAGAGGTACGCTGAGCACGCTCAATGGTGTCTGGAGGAAAGTCTGGCTGGAGTGTGTTCACTCCTTCATGGGGATCCCTGCAGTGAAGGGCATCCATCATGAAATCCTTGACCTCTTCCATGAGACAGGGTTTGACAAGGGTGATGTGCAGGAGATCCTGGAGAACCATACCGAGCAGCTGTCCACAGAGAAGCTCATTGAGCTAAGGGTACAGGGAACGGAGGCATAGGAGGGTGCATGGCGAGGATGGTGAGGAGTTCAAGCCCATTCATGTTCTGGACATTGACACTAAAGAAGTTCCTTGCTAAGATTGATGATGCCATTGCCTACAAACAGGACAAGGACCCAAACCCAACAAGGAGTGATGTGTTGCCATACAGTCACCAGAGAGGTCCTGGTGACTAAGAAGAAGGCAGCACAACAGACCACCATCACCATCTTCCCCCTTGCAACAACCAGCAGCACCAAGGAAGATACCAGGCCATGAACGAGTGGGAAGTAAACACTACGCCCTGCTTCACCTGCCTCTGTCTTGTCTTCATATCTGCTTCGCTCACCCCTGCACTTCCCCCACCACCTACGCTTCCCACCTGCCTCACCACTATGCTCTCCTTCGACCTTACCACTTCTCTCTTCCTTGGTCTCATCCATTTTCTTTCCCCATCATTCCTAACCTCCTCCTGAGGACGTGGAGTAATTGTCCAGACCCTACAGCTGCCCACCAGCCTGGGGGGGGGGGGTACCCATGGTGACAACCTGGACCAGCCTAGGACATCAAGTAGGAGGCAGCAGTGTTAGAGGTTTTAGGCTACACTGCTCTGGGCCCCCTTCCCTATACCCATTTAGCTCCATGCTGAATCAGCGTCATTATGCGATTTCTTAGTATGCATTCCATTTTCACTTGACGTAACCTGATCGCATGCCAGGGCATGACTGTAATAGTTTGCTTATCGTAAAAGGGCATCATAGGTCTGCCAGAGATTCTGTGCTCTCAAAAGCAGGCCCAAATGTCACACTGTTAAGCTCTTCCAGTACAAGGACATACAGTCGACCCTCGATCCAGTGGACTGGTAGGGGGGTACAAGTGTCCGTTGCTTGTAAAAGTCCGCCGTTTGATAATGAAGGGAAAAATAGCCTAGAACTTGAAAAGTGGCAAAAGAAATATGATGGTATCGAAGATGAGGTGCAGTGACACTATCGCGGACTATACCTCATACCAGTTAATCTGGCCAGGCATGTATGGCAACACTGTTCCTGCCGAGATTCTGATTGGCTGGAGGTGTTTGTTCGATTTCGTTGCTGCTAAAACTGATACTCTTTTCATTATCAGATGTGATACTGAGTTTGTCGACAATACAATCGTCAAAAGCAATAGGAAATCCGTTAGATACTTAACAACAATGAAGTTTTCGTAAGAAGATAGAGATATTGAGTCAACAAAGTATTATAACAGTCCAAGTCAAGGTCAGCATTCGAACAATTCTTTTAAATCTCCGACACTCCGTAATATAACAGAAAATTAAGGAAACCAGCTTAATCTAAGCATTGGTATAACTCACATTTAAATTTTAAGATCAGTCCGCACCCTTAAATCGTGCCACAACTCTGAATAATTAAAAATTCTAATGAAAAGACTAGTTCTGCGGGGAGGGAGGTTTGAAAAAATCGCGAAAAATCAAAGTAGGCTAAAGGAAAACTATTTCATTATATATCCTCTATTATCACAGTATGGACTGATCTTAAAATTTAAATGTGTTATACCAACGCTTAGATTAAGCAGGTTTCCCTAATTTTCTGTTATATTACGGAGTTGTTCGAATGCTGACCTTGACTTGGAGTGTTATAATACTTTGTTGACTCATATCTCTATCTTCTTACGAAAACTTCATTGTTGTTAAGTATCTAACGGATTTCCTATTGCTTTTGACGATTGTATTGTCGACAAGCTCAGTATCACGTCTGATAATAAAGAGAGTATCTGTTTAAGCAACAACGAAATCAAACAAACACCTCCAGCCAATCAGAATCTCAGCAGGAACAGTGTTGCCATAAATGCCTGGCCAGATTAATTGGTATGAGGTATAGTTTACCTCACAATACCTCGTTTTCTCTGGACCCATTATATTACGACTTGCTTTATGGTGTTCTGTGCAGTACAGTACAGTACTGTGTTACAGTAATTTTTTATGTTCAACTACAGTATCATTTGTTTTTGTATCTGTAAAGAGAAATACAGTATGTCTATCTATCTATCTATCTATAGCCCGACGCCCTAATCCCGCAAAGGGTGGCCGCAGACAAAACGCCTCCAAGTCACTCTGTCACCCACCATTTGACTCCCCTCCCCCCAACTCACCCCCCCCTCCCTCATATACCTCTCAACTCCATCCCTCCACCTCATCCTCGTTCTACCCCTCCCTCTCCCTCCCTCCACCTCACCCACATACACCCTCTTAGTCAGTCTTTCACTCTCCATCCTCTCCACATGTCCAAACCACCTCAGTGTATTTCTCCTAATCTTTTCAACCACATCCCCATCTACCCCACAACGTTCCTTCACTTCTTCATTCGTCAACCTGTCCCTCCATGTCACTCCACATGCTCCTCTCAAGTAACTCATTTCCACTGCTCTCACTCTTGACTTGTTCCCCTCTTGCAAGGTCCACGCCTCGCTTCCATACGTCAGAGTAGGGATCACAATACCATCATGCAGACAGTATGTACAGTAGTTAGAAATGACAAACTTTCAAATAACGGACAAACAACCTGTGTCCGGAGCGATTTTCTGTCAGCAGATATTGTCCGTTGCTTCCGAAATTCATTGATTCCAGGTCCGTAGAATCGAGGGTTGACTTTTATAATAGGTCTTGTTTAATGTCAGACTATTTTATTCAGCTAACACTTTGATTATTTATTAGTTTTCTTTGTTTTCATTCAGGCATTTAATTTTATCATGCTTCAGAATGCTGGTGCATCATCATCATTATCATCCAGACCTCTTTTTCCCATGCTAGGGTAGGGTGAGGAGTAGCAGCATCCAGACAGCCAAAGTTTGCCCAGTTCAATGGGCCACGCTTCCATTCACTCACCATTCAAGCCCTCAAAATCCTGGCTCCACCACATAGGCCAAAAAAAATTTCAATACATTCAGTAACTTCACATATACCTATCTGCTAGAGCCAGTCCGAATGCTGTTAAGTAAAAAGGGGTGCCAGGTCCTTGGTTATGCACTTCTCCGCACAAAATTCATCCAGCCAGCTCAGTCATTTGTCAGTCCCTTGGCCTCACCAGCCTTCCATACTTCTCTTCCTCACACATTCATCCACCATATCCCTCCACCTTCTTCGTGGCCTACCTCGCCTCCTCCCTCCTTCAGATTTGCTCAGATATCCCATTTTCACCACTCTATTGTCAAATACCTTTTTGACCACTCTATTGTCATCCATTCTCTTCACATGACCAAACCATCTCAGTACACTCTCTTCGATTTTGGTGTCCACAGACTTCCTCACTCCACATCTTTCACAAATCACATTATTCCGTATCCTATCCACTCTCTGTACTCCACACACATTCCTCAGCAGTCCCATCTCCACTGCTGTTACTTTTGACTTTTCATTTTTGTACCACACAATAGTCTCACATCCGTATGTTAAAGTTGGCACTAACAGTCCTTCATGTAAGCCTCACGCAACTGAAACACTGAAGCCTCTGGTCCTTATCAAGGCCTTCATACCACCAGCCAGTTTCCTTCCCTGTGTCGCTCTACTCTCCACTTCTTTTGCACATTTTCCTCCCTTTTCTATCACTCTACCCAGGTATTTGAACTCTCTCACTATTCACTGTAACATCACACTGGGAGTCACTGTTCTCTCTCAGTTATCATCACTTTACACTTATTTGCATTTACTGTCAATGCACAATGCTCACAGACATCTACAAAACTCAGTACTAGTCTACCAAGCTCTTGTGTGGTATTTGCAAGTAGCACAGCATCATAAGCATACAACAGATTTGAGATATTCCAGCCATCATCATTCATTACCAGTGCCATCCCTCTCTCCATTACTCATGTTTTTACTTCTCTCATCTCCCCATCCATATGTGTATTAAACGGCCATGAGGACATCACACAACCTTGTCGCACGCCCACACTGATCGTGAACCATTCACTTAGATGCTCATTTACCCTTACACCATCATAGCAACTCCTGAGAGTCCTGACAGTACCTAGCAGCTTACCATTCACACTGTACATGCGCAAAACCTTCCCCAATCATTCTCTGTCTGCTTTATTGTATGCTTTTTCCAGATCCATAAATGCCGTAAACACCTTAGAGTCCTTCTCACTTGCCCTCTTCATTATCTGTCTCACTGCAAATATTTAATCCACACATACTTTGCCACTCTTAAAGCCACGCTGTTCGTCATTCACTAGGACTTCTGTCATCTGACCTACTTTCTCTGTAATAATTCCTCCATATACAGTAAACCCTCGATATAATGAACCCTGGTATTGTGAAATTCGGATATAGCAAACGGCCAAAGCGCGACCGAACTTCCCCTGGATTTTGCAAACAAAGGTCGTTAAGTGAGGGGGAAGTTCAGGAATCAGCCCACGGTGACAACAGCATCCCTTCCTGGCACAATAAGTGTACTTCAGCAGCATCTCTTCCTGGCACAGAAAGTGTACTGTAACAGTATTACATTATACTGTATTCTTATTATAGGTATTGTATTTATATGTACAACTTCATACAGTATTGTATTTACATGTACAACTTCATAAACCATTGAATTTTCCATGTAAACTTCATAGAGTTAGTTCAGGTTATGTTTGAGCATGTAGGACTGAATGGCTTCCCTTATATAGTGAACTGTGTTCGGTAATCCATCGGAAATACCGACTCCTTGTATATAGCGAACTTTCGGATATAGCGACCCACCCCTCCTCCCAATTATTTCGTTACATCGAGGGTTTACTGTACCTCCATTACAACACTCAGTAGACTTATGCCACGATAATTCTTGCACTCATTACACTCCATCTATCTATCTATTGCCAGACACCTTAATCCTGTAAGGGGTGGCCACAAACAAATCACCTCCATGTCACCCTGTCCCCTGCCATTTCACTGCCCTGGTCCCAGCTCACACCTCCCTCGCATATACATTCACTTTTATTTTCGAACAGGGGTACAATCACTGCCTTTTTCCACTCTACTGGCACATGCCTTCTTACATATCTCCAACAAGTATTTCATTCTTTTCTCTCCACTACACTTAATCATCTCTGCATACACCTCATCAACCCCAGCTGCTTTCCCATTTTTCAGACACTTCACAGAGTTCTTCACCTCTGTGAGTGTCGTATCCTGGGACTGCATTCCTTCTCTGTACACCCCCAGAACCAGTCATTTTAACTGTTGCTTTGCTCTGTCCATTCCCATTCATCACACTTTCAAAATATTCTTTTCATCTGGTGGATTTAGGAGTAATCATACAGGATGACCTGTCACCAGAAAAACATATTGATAGGATTATTGGTGGTACATATGGATTCTTGATAAGCATGAGAGTAGTTTTAATTTTATGATTCAGGAGATAGAGAAATTGTCCATGATAAATTCAAGACATGAGTATGCAGCAGCGATATGGTCACCACAGTAAAAATTACAAAGGATGCCCACAAAAATTGTTCCTGATTTGAGAGAACTTTCTCAAGAAGAAAGACTAAAGAAGTGCAAAAAAAAAAAAAAAACATTATGTGAAAGATGACAAAAGGGAGACATTTATGATTTACAAAGGTGTAAGAGGTGTAGTATGACTCTTTGCAGTGGGTGATGAAGGGACAAGAGGGCATGAATACAAAGTGAGGAAGAGCAGTTGTCTTGATGTGAAACAATGTAGTTTCCCAAAGAAAAATATAGATATCTTGAATGGTTCGAAGGGGGTGATGCAGGCAAAGAACATCCATGTGTTTAAAATTAGACTGGGTAAAAGTATATATGGAGACAGGACAATATGAGCTTGGATCAACTCTTGTATACTACAACTAGGTAAATATACACCCAGTTGGCTTACTCCACACACTCACACACTTCTCTCACTTACATATAGACTTGCCACACCCCACACACACACACACACATGCCTTACTTCACACCTCTGCCTCACCCCCCCCCACACACACCCCTTACCCATTACCTCACATACATCTGCCTCACCCACACCCACCTGAAGTATTGCACGTACCAACCTCATGACACACTTACCTCACCTACCCACTCCTGCCATATCCCACATACCTGCCTTCTCTCACACCCCTATGCACCCTGCACACCTCCCATGCCTGACACACTTGCCACACCTTACCTTACCTCATACATACTTGCCTCACCCACACGTAGCTGCCTTACCTCACACATACTTGCCTCACCCACGCACAGCTATCTTACCCCACACATACTTACCTTACCCACATACACACCTGCCTCACCTGCCAACACTTGCCTCACCTGGTCACACCTGCCTTACCCCACACACCTAGCTCACCCACATGCACCTGCCTTACTTCACACACCTGCCACACCCCACACACCTGCCTCACCCCATGCACAAGGCTAATATCTAACACCCTTTCAGTGACCCTGGAATGGTGGGATGACCTGTGGCTGAATGAGGGTTTTGCCAGTTACATCGAGTATAAGGGTGTGGCCAACTATGAGAAGGATTGGGATATGGTAAGTAGTGTCATTTTGATGATCCTGTCTTCATTTTTGTGTGTGTGTGTGTGTGTGTAATTTATTTTTTTATTTTTTTTTGTTGTTCCACTTTTTATTCAGTCTTGGTACTTTTTACTTAATTTTGTACTTTATCCTTCATTTGTAGTATTTTTGTTTTCTTCATTAATTTGCTACATTATTTTCAACTCTCATTCATTTTTGTCATTATTATTTGATTCCATTTTGGGTACAAGGGAGTGAACAACAATAATATTGATTAGGAAATGGTAAGTAGTGTTCTGGTATAGGTGCATTGTACGTCTTCATTGTCAAACATTTCTTGTTATTGGTAGTGTGATGTTCGTAGTTTTCTTTTATTTCCCCCTTTTTTTTGTACAAATATTCACTTAAATGTGGTCAATTGTTCCTCGTTCTACACATCTCATAATTTTTCATTTGTTTTAAAATTTTCATTCATTCATTCATTGCAAGACGCCATAATCCCGCATGGGGTGGCCAAAGACTCTGAGTTATTTGTTTTACAGGTAGGGGCACTAATCCTCCACCAACCCACTTGACATGTAGGGAGCATATTTTAATGTAATATTTTTGCATTCTTATATTTTTGTGTTTAGTAAATGCCCTTGTTAGTATTTATGGATGATGTCATTGATGCTGATGATGATGTGTATGTTCATTCATCTTATCTTTCACCCCAGGAGGGTCAGTTCATAGTGGAAGACTTGCAGCGTGTGATGCTTTTGGATGCTCAACTGACTTCCCACCCCATTGTCCAGCCAGTTAATCATCCAGATGAGATCACAGAGATATTTGACAGTATTTCCTACAGCAAGGTGAGTTGTGGAATACTGTGCGTGTGTGTGTGTGTGTGTGTGTGTGTGTGTGTGTGTGTGTGTGCATTCATGTTATAACTGGCTATATAAGTGGATTACTAAAAGGTGGACATAAAGGTTGTAGGCTTATAGGGCCCTCAGGCCCCTCACCCTTGTTAGCTCCATCCTAGAAAAAAGAGAAAAAAAATGAACTGTGCAGTGTTGCCAGATTTTATACAGCCACTGTATTGAGAAGTATCTAAGTTTCCTGCAAAACATTCTTTTTTTGTATTCAGTTGGAATAAGAAAGTTTCTCTTCAAGATTTGATTTTAGAGAAAAGTTTTTGCCCATTTTTTATTTGAATCTGTGCTGCACATATGTTCCATATTCCATCTCAGTTTCTTCATCCCTGCTTCATAATCCTACAAATTCCTCATTCCCCTCCTTTGCAGCCATTTCTCTTTTTCATTGCATCTACATTCATATGCTTTCTTCCACAATATCTGTCTATCTAGGCTGCTTCCCCCAAAAATGGGGGGTACCCGAGAAATGACGACTCGCTCCCAATGTAATCATCCACACCCACACATTTACTTGTATCATAGCCCCAACATATCCACTGTATACAGTACTCTCATTTTTCCCATCCTTTTGATCCATTCACCATTCTCTGTACCCTAAAGTTGCTTCCATAAAGCTAACAGTGACAGTAAGATTATCCCTGCTGGCTGACATAAACCAGTATCTGATTTGTAAACTTTGTAAATTCGGTGATGTAGAGTACAGTACAGTGATCCCTTGGTTATTGTGCATCATTGGTACTGAGCCTAGTGTGTGATAATGAAATTGCATGCTAACAAAAGCACAGAAGCTATGAGATTTATCCTGATTAGTACCAGGCACCCCACTCATAAACCTAAATTTTCACTTTTACAACAATTTGTACCCACTAAATATATACTTACTGTTATGTTAAGTATCAGAAACACACATAGGTGTGGTTAGGTTAATAGAAACTGATGAAAAGGACACAATAAGGAAGAAACATATATCGAAGAGAGACTTGAAATGAGCTTGAGGTAAGGGGTTCTGAGGTCAGGGGATGGAGAGATAGTGCTCTCCACCACTTGGGATTAACTCCTGAAGTAGGGCCTCATCTTTGAATTCCATCAAGCCATCAGAAACCACAGATATTGCATCATCAGTGTTAGCTGAACCCAGCACAGGTGCATGATAATGATGTTTTTTTTTTTTAGCTGAAAAGTATTCAGTAATAACATGAGTGCAGCTTTTCACTTTGCAGTGATAACAAAAACCGCTATGACCACATGCGCAAAACCCAAGAGGTCACCGTATTCTTTAGTTTTTTCTTTGCACAGTACCTCAAGATTATTCTGTTCAGTCAAGGAAAGACTTTAGAAACTGGAGGGGTTAGAGATAGCCTTTTCCGACCAATACAGTTATTTGAAAGTAGCAAGAATAAAATATAAGAATGTCTCATCAGGTTGAAGGGATTAGATCTTTATGCAGTTTTCAACCTTTGTAACACCTTCTTTCATAATCTGTTTTTTTGCTGGGAGTGAGGAGTGTAGGGGTAGTATTGACTGATGATTAGGCAGCTACATCATTGGACCCTCCTACATATAGTTGTCTTCCTTCCCCTTTATGCCTACTGTGTGAGAGATCACATATGAAGGGTTTTGCTTATCAAATTGCTCAGTGCACTTGTATTTGCTTTGTGGAGAGGATCTTGGTGAATAGTTATGAACTCATGGTTGGATGAAAGGGGGGAGGGAGGACAGGTTTCCCTAACATGATCCCTTCTCTCAGCCCTTTGATTGCTAGGATTTCTCTTGACCAAACATAATCATCTGTTGTTAGGCTAAATGGAGTCTTAGGTGTATCAATAATACCAAAAAAAAAAAAAAAAAGTCATGAACATGCATTAATTAGTTGGGATTATGATAATGAGTGATAGGATGATGAAGAACACATACAGGAAACTACTATAGAGATAATAATGATAATAAATTCCATTTTACAATTATTCATCATCTGCAACTCTTCACTCCAGGGTGCCTCTGTCCTGCGCATGCTTGAGAATTTCCTAGGAGGTGAGCAGTTCCGTAAGGGGGTAAGCAACTTTCTGCGGCGGTATATCTACGCCAATGCTGTGACCAGTGACCTGTGGCGGGAGCTAGAAAAGGTTGCACTCCCTGGCAGCCCTAACATCACACAAGTCATGGATACTTGGACCAGACAGATGGGTTACCCTGTGCTGCATGTCACTACATCCAAAAATGATAAGGTCAGTCAGCACACAAAAATTTACAAATGTGTACACTTTCATTTTCATAATATGAGATGTCAGGCTTATGAGGGCAGTACATGCTGCTCTCATTAGCCCTCCCCATGCCCATTCTATCCAGCTTATGTTGGCCATCTTCGTGAAGTGCACGACCCCTGCCTTTCCCCACCTACCACCACCATTATATGGCTTCCTGCCTTTACCTATCCACATATCCCACTCTTTTTTATGTCCCTTAAGGCTAATTTTTATGAGCAGTCTTTTGCCCATAGAACTCTGTACAGTACTTCATAAAATTCCCATCACCATCTGGTTTAAACTCATTCTGCCTTGTCCTACCACCCAGCTTCATCCCAGCCATCTGACTTATTCTTTTTTGTCCACCTCACCAATCTTTTTCTCCATCATGGAACTTAAAATTTCTCAGTAACCACTGAACCAGCTGTACTGAAATATACTGAATATTGTAAAGTTATTGATTACACTGTATTTATTATTTTTTAAAAATCTATTTGGTTATTTATTTTTTTCTGTTTTAAATATTTACATGTATTTTTACCCTAAGAATAAGATGGAGGTGCGTCAGACTCGGTTCCTTAGCGATCCCCAGGCTAAGAGCAAGGCAGACTCCCCCTTCAGCTATAAGTGGGACATCCCAGTCACTTTCCTTTCTGACGTCACACCCCGCCAGCAGATGTGGTTACACAGGGACATGGACAGATGTGAGTTTGATAGAAAAAAAATTGTTAAGTAAATACTGTACAGTGTAAATAAATAAAAGAGTGGATGGTGGGTACCCTCACCTACCATGATATGATGATGATTATTATAATACTGTACTGTACTGAACAGGTAACCCTCACCTCACAGTCGAGATACATGTTTGGAAGACTGATCATCTGACAATAGTGTACATCAAGTGAATTATAACACGAGTTCAATGGAGATACATTCCTGGACTCTGATGGACCAAGGACCTAAGTGCAGAAATCATTTTCCCACCCATAAGGATATTTTTGTGAGAAAAAGTCACATACCTACAGTATGTAAGAATGTATTAAAAAACAGAAATATTATATTAAAAAATAGATGAGTAATAATAGATGAATGAGAGCAAACCCCTGAGGGACAGTGGACAGGGGAGGCAGAGTGGACTCTGCAAGGCAGCATGTGAGTGAGACAGAGAAGGGTAGCGGCCTCATTGGCAACCATTTTGAAAGAGATGACTCTCCCTTTCATGCAGGGCTTGTTTGGAGTGTTGTATGGAACTCGAGGCATGCTATGGGATTGTATTATTGGAAAAAGGGTGTTAAAATCTTTATTGTATAAGTGAATGATCATAAACAGGTAAAACTTCATAATAAGGGTTGCCCATAATAATAATGGTGATATTGATAGTAGTGTTACTAGTTGTAACAAAGGGTTCAGCTGAATGTGAACCAAGCAGACTGAAGCTGCCCCCTCTTGCGGTCCACCATCCCTCTTTCACGGGACAGAAGGGAGCTGAGGGGCATGTGCAAAACCACACAGTAGAGCCGCCTAGCTGTGTCAGTGCCACCTTGTGAAGGGACTCCTCTCCAGCACCATGATAATGATAAATAACATTATACACATTTATGTATAGCAGTACAGCATTTATTTTCCAGTGGTGATGACAAAACCGGAAGGTGCTAAATGGATAAAGTTCAATGTGGACCAATACGGGTACTACCGTGTCAACTACGAGGAGAGGATGTGGACAGACCTCATTTCTCTTCTACAGGACAGTCATGAAGTGAGTTGTGGCTCTATTGTTAACTGCTTCATTTGGTAGTTTATTTTAGATTTGCTGCTTGCCTCCAATAGAAAATTTTATTTGGTTTAGTGGAAATTTCTGGCAGTTGAGGGGTTACTTATTGTTATTTCTAACCTCACTTGTTCAAATGTCTCCTTGAATCTGAATTGAACTGGCTGTCAATAGCAAGAACACATTGAATAATATACTATGTTTTCAGATTCAGAGGATTAAAGCTGAGAGTGTGAAGATGTGGATAATCCCCCAGTTATAGACATTTATTTCTGAAGCATTTGTAACTTCTGTATGATTGCTGTTTGTTTGTCTGTTTATCTTAATCCCATAAAGGGTGGCCACAGACAAATTACCTCCACATCACCCAGTCCTCTTCCATTTGGCCAGCCTCTCTCCAACTCACCCCCTCCCTCTCATATATCTCCACTTGATCCCTCCATCTCATTTTTGGTCTCTCCTTTCTCCTCTCCCCCTCCACCTCACTCACATACAGTTGTCTTGTCAGTCTCTCATTCTCCATCCTCTCCACAAGCAGTCTACTCCCTGTAATATGGGATACAGACTGGTCAAGACTGGTCACATCTAACAGTTACAGATGTTTCTGGAATGACTTGACCAAAATAGAGGCTTGCTTACATCTTTGTAAGCTCAGTTTTAATAATACTGTACAGCCATGAACTTCTTTAGTATGTCAACATCTTTTTCTTGTGTATTTTTTGCCACTTTCTGATAATTTTATTAATTAAGGAAAGACCTCTTGTAGTAAGAGATTAAATGAAGGTTATGTCTAACCATTTCTGTTAAGAAAATTTCCTCTAAGGTGAGTAAAGTCATCTGGAGATGGGAGGAATGACATAAGACAGACATCTTCAGGCAGAAGAGATGGTAGAAGTAGTAGTAGTAGTATTTGTAGTAGTAATAGTACTAGCAAAGCCAGGCTCAGTTGAACATAATAAACCCAGTGAACTGCAGACTGAAGCTACCCTCTTCCTACAGTTTACCATCCTTCTTTTAGGGGATAGGAAGAGAGATGAGGTACATTTGTATAGCCAGGTAGCTCCACCATCCAGTTATATCAGTGCCACGACATGAAGGTATCCCTCTCCAGCACCAGATGAAGGGGTCATCCTGTTGTACAGCACTTCTTCCTCGGCAATTTTCTTTGCTTATTATGCCTTAACTTTTTCCATGTGATGACTTTCTTCATAATATCATCTCATTTTACTTTTACAGGATAGCCATGAAGTGAGAGTAAGAATATAACATCTTCAGACTATGGAGTGTTTTTCTCCTGCAATGTTGCTATCTCTAAAGTAATTTAAGAGAGAATTCTTAAATTAAAGAGGTTAGATAGAGCATTAACGTTCATACTTCTTTGACTCACCTGCAGCTGTATAAAATAATTAGGCATTAGCTGGGAAGAATACTGGAGGTGCCTCAACCTTGAGAGGGATATTGGTACCAAGATTAACTCTCTCAGGCACCTTTGGCTTTCTCATAGTTCAGTTATATTTTTGTGGTTTTCATATTATTTTACTCAGTTTAGGAAGGATCACTTATATTGCGGAGTTAAATGAAGGCGGTAAATAACACCATTAATTTGAAGCCTCTCTTAGGTTAAATATAATTGTAGGAGGCAGCAGTAGTAAAATATATAATATATTCTTGTCTGAAGGAATTAACCCATATTCTTTTTGGTATCAGGGATTTTGTAGCATCTGTTTCTTAGTTATTTATTTTAAATTTCATTTTGTTATTATCTATCTATCTATCTATCTATTGCCAGACGCCTCAATCCCGTTTGGGGTGGCCACAAACAAATCGCCTCCAAGTCGCCCTGTCCCCCGCCATTTCACTCCCCTGCTCCCAACTCACACCCCCCTCTCTCATATACCTCTCCACCCCATCTCTCCATCTCATCCTCGGCCTCCTCCTCCCTCTTTCCCCCTCCACCTCACTCACATACACTCTCTTCGTCAGTCTTTCACCCTCCATCCTCTCCACATGGCCAAACCACCTCAGTGTGTTCCTCATAACGCTTCCTATCACATCCACATCAACACCACAACGCTCCTTTATATCCTCATTCGTCAGCCTGTCTCTCCACGTGACTCCACAGGCTCCTCTTAAATAACTCATTTCCATTGCTCTCACTCTTGACTTGTGTCCTTTCAACAATGTCCAAGCTTCACTTCCGTACATTAGAGTTGGTATCACAATACTCTCATGTAGTAACTTTTTCACTTCCATGCTCATTTCCCTGTTTCTTATCACTGCTTTCAAAGAACCAGCAACCTTTCTTCCCTGCTGTACCCTTTCAAGCACTTCATCCTCCAAACCTCCATCCTTACTCATCACACTACCCAAGTACTTAAACGTACTCACATTTTCCAATTCCTCACCATCCAACCTCGCTGTACATTCACTGACTTCACCTCTCTCAAAGACCATCACTTTACTCTTCCCTACATTCACCTTTAGATTCCGTTTCTTACACACTCTCTCAAACTCATCCACCAAGCCTTGCAGCTCCCCTTCGTCTTCACTCAACAACACAGTGTCATCTGCAAACAACAGTACAGGGAGTTTCCAAACACTATCCTCTCTCACCAGGGCCACTCCAACATCCACTACCCTACCTTGTACCTCTTTTATTACCCCATCCATGTACAGATTGAACAACCATGGAGACATGACACATCCCTGTTTCAACCCAACTTTCAAAGAGAAAAATTCACTTAGTTCACCATCCACACGCACTGCAGCCTTCGCACCATTGTACATACTCTTCACAGCATTCAACAACTTCCCATCTACTCCATATATTCTTAACACTTTCCACAATCCTTGTCTATCCACCCTGTCATATGCTTTCTCCAAATCCATGAAAGCTGCATACAACTTCTTTCCCTTCTCTAGAAACTTTTCCACTAAAGATCTGAGAATGAATATCTGATCTACACAACCTCTTCCCTTCCTAAAGGGATGGGTGAGGTATACGAGTTGTGAATTGTTCATGTTATGCTACTGAGAGGCAAGTACAGGAACCAGTTACCCTTGCTTCTAATGCTTCGAATGAGTAGCTAGATATGATCCTCTATTGTCCTGATGCCCGGGGTACTTCAGGATTGAATGATGGATGGACAGATTAAAAAAAATAAAAATAAATGGGCAGCCAATCTTCCCCTTTTCAGCAGTCCACTTATCGTTTTTCCTCAGGAACTGTCTCCCATGGATAGAGGTAGCCTACTGGATGATGCCTTCAACTTAGCTGGTGCTGGCCTTCTGCCATACCCCACAGTTCTCTCCTTAGTAGGCTATATGAAGAAGGAGACGCACTACATCCCCTGGGCTACTGTATCATCACACCTTGACAAGATGGGGCGACTACTTAGGACTACCAAGGCCTATCCTTACTTTAGGGTGAGGATGAAGGGATAAATGTGATGGTTTTTTGTATGATAGAAAATATGAATGGAAGATTGGTGGAATACTAAGAAAAGGTTGATGGTGTTTAACAGTTTTTAAGAACCTAAGGTACATTCACAACTTTTTCAAGAGTAAGTAGGGACTTAAAAAAAAAAACTCCAGTGCTGTAAAGCATCATCATCATCAAAATCAACATCATCCTCATCATCATCATCATCATCATCATCATCATCATTATATTCATATTCATCATAATCCTGATCTCTTTTTCCTTTCTAAGGATAGGGTAAGATAGGGTCCAGAAAACAAGGAAAGAGAAAGCATGGTAGAGGGAGAACTATCACCAGTGAAGTAGGCTAGACGCTCATTCACTCACCATTCAAGCCCCAAGAATTCTGACTAGACTTCACTGACCTGGCCATCTGCATTTTTGCGTATGTTTGTTTACATGTTTTCCTTTACAGATGTGCTTCTTTTTACCTCCTTAGAAGATCATTCTCTTGACTATTAAGTTTAAAAGGGAGTGCCAAAACCTTGTCATGTTTTCCTTCATATATACCCTAACTTATTCAACCAACTTCATCCCCTGTTAGTTCCTTAGCATCATCAGCATCCATACCTCACTATCTTACACACTCATCTACCGTATCCATCTACTATTTTCATGGCCAACCATTCTTCTTCCCGCCCTCAACCTCAGTCATGTAAACTTATTTTTCACCGTTTACAGTACATGCATCCATTTCCTCTACAATCCTGTTGTCCTTAGAATTCCTGACTCCATGTCGTTCATTTTCACATGTTTTCTGTTCTGTCCACTCTGAGCACCCTGCACTTATTACTCAATGATCCCATTTCCAATGCTGTAACCCAACTTTTTTTTCTCATGCCACATCAAATTCTGAAACCACTACGTTAATGTGGGCACAGACATAATTCTCATGCACTCACCTGTGTATAGTATAAAGGCATTCATAGCATCACCCACCCTCCTTCCTGGTGTCACTTTACTTTCAGCTCCATGTGCATGTTAACCCCTAAAGTCATATGACCAGCGATCGTTGGTTTCCGAGCTTGGTACAGGCAGACCCCAAGATACGATACCCCCATATGCGATACCCTGGCATAGTGATAGGGGTAGAATTACCACCTCACCCTGCTGAACGATGGCCAGACCCTGGTATAACGATGTTATTTGTTTTTTAAAACTGATTTTGATGATATTTTAGACTTAAATTATGTGTTTAGGTTGCTTTATAAACTGTTTTAGACTTAGATTAATGTGTATTAGTCATAGGTAGGGTGAACATTGTCATTTTGGGGTACAGTTTACTAAGTTTGATTGTTTCCAGACTAATTTTTGATTATTTTCATTTTTTTTTTTGGGGGAGGGGGAGTTTAGGTGAGTTATAAACTGCTTTTAGGCTTAGTTTAGCTTGTTTTAAAGCCACCTGGGGTTTCAGTTAGTTAGAAATGTGGTTTTGGACTCATTTGGGTGGGTTTAAGACTTGATTAAGGGGGAAGCCCAAGGCTCAAAATCTCACCTCAACACAGGCATACCCCAGTTAAACAATGCAATTTGTTAAGTAAAAACCCATCAATAGGTGGGGTATCACATCTCGGGGTAGATTTAACATGTATAGGGATGCGTTTTTGAGCCTTGGATTTTCCCCCCAACCAAGTCCTAAACTCACCCAAATGAATCCAAAAAAATGTTTAAAGCCAATCTTAATGGTTTAACAGCTGTAGCAGAAGCTAACCTAAGCCTAAAACTAGTGCCTGTCTCTCTTGTACCCAGTCAAGGTCACTGGAGAATGCAATCTCTGACTGGTATTCAAACTCGGTAGAGTAGAAGCAGCAGCACCGTATACAATCCCATCATCAGATGGTCCCAGGACAATTAAATAAACATCTGTTATGCATAATAATAATGTATGAATGATACAGATTGTCCAAGGTGTGAATTGTTGTCCAAGGTGTGGAAAAGTTTCTAGAGAAGGGAAAGAAGTTGTATGCGGCTTTCATGGATTTGGAGAAAGCATATGACAGGGTGGATAGACAAGGATTGTGGAAAGTGTTAAGAATATACTGTATGGAGTAGATGGGAAGTTGTTGAATGCTGTGAAGAGTATGTACGATGGTGCAAAGGCTGCAGTGCGTGTGGATGGTGAACTAAGTGAATTTTTCTCTTTGAAAGTTGGGTTGAAACAGGGATGTGTCATGTCTCCATGGTTGTTCAATCTGTACATGGATGGGGTAATAAAAGAGGTACAAGGTAGGGTAGTGGATGTTGGAGTGGCCCTGGTGAGAGAGGATAGTGTTTGGAAACTCCCTGTACTGTTGTTTGCAGATGATACTGTGTTGTTGAGTGAAGACGAAGGGGAGCTGCAAGGCTTGGTGGATGAGTTTGGGAGAGTGTGTAAGAAACGGAATCTAAAGGTGAATGTAGGGAAGAGTAAAGTGATGGTCTTTGAGAGAGGTGAAGTTAGTGAATGTACAGCGAGGTTGGATGGTGAGGAATTGGAAAATGTGAGTACGTTTAAGTACAGTACTTGGGTAGTGTGATGAGTAAGGATGGAGGTTTGGAGGGTGAAGTGCTTGAAAGGGTACAGCAGGGAAGAAAGGTTGCTGGTTCTTTGAAAGCAGTGATAAGAAACAGGGAAATGAGCATGGAAGTGAAAAAGTTACTACATGACAGTATTGTGATACCAACTCTAATGTACGGAAGTGAAGCTTGTACATTGTTGAAAGGACACAAGTCAAGAGTGAGAGCAATGGAAATGAGTTATTTAAGAGGAGCCTGTGGAGTCACGTGGAGAGACAGGCTGACGAATGAGGATATAAAGGAGCGTTGTGGTGTGGATGTGGATGTGATAGGAAGCGTTATGAGGAACACACTGAGGTGGTTTGGCCATGTGGAGAGGATGGAGGGTGAAAGACTGACGAAGAGAGTGTATGTGAGTGAGGTGGAGGGGAGAAGAGGGAGGGGGAGGCCGAGGATGAGATGGAGGGATGGGGTGGAGAGGTATATGAGAGAGGGGGGTGTGAGTTGGGAGCAGGGCAGTGAAATGGCAGGGGACAGGGCGACTTGGAGGCAATTTGTTTGTGGCCACCCCAAACGGGATTGAGGCGTCTGGCAATAGATAGATAGATAGAGAATTGTTGATATTTTGATGGGGAATTCTCTTGACAGGGAATGCAGTCAATGATGTGATCAGAATAGCCTTTTTAATGGACCCTCTTTATGTCATTTTTGTCACTGTTCTGCTTGCTGAGCTCCTTTATTTTCCTCTCTCTTATTTTCCAACATTTATTTAGAAATTCCTTTTTATTTTCAAAGCATTTTCCTTTGAACAGCCAGAATGTCAACACATGATTTATCGATCAATGATGTGATTGGGATAGCTTGTTCAAAGGCCTGACTTTATGTCATTTTAGTTACTGTTCTGGTTGCTGAGCTCCTTTATTTTCTTCTTTCTTATTTTCCAACATTAATTTAGAAATTCCTTTGTACCTTCAAAGCATTTTCCCTTGAACAACCCGAATGTAAACACATGATTTATCAATCGATGATGCTACTGGGATAGCCTTTTCAATGGGCCCTCATTATGTTGTTTTAGCTAGTGTTCTGATTGCTGAGCTCCTTTATTTTATTTTCTTATTTTCCAACATTTGTTTTAAAAATTCCTTTTTATTTTCAAAGTGTTTTTCCTTGAACAGCCCGTATGTAAACACATGATTGATCGATGTCACAGTTTTCATCAGTGCATGAATATTTTCTCTCTAATGTTTTCATAATTATTAATATATATTTAGGGCGGCCCTCCACATTTGCAGGGGTTAGGGGACACAGACCCCCGCGAATGTGGAATTTCCGTGAATGTTTGATGCACCCTCCCATAAATGCCTCTGCTGCTGCAAATTGCCCTCTGTGAAGAAGTGTGCACATGCTGTACTTAATAAACCATATCTGGGACCTGAAAGCAGCATAAAATATCACAAATAATATCAGACCTCCTGTATAAAATAGTTTAATAACAAATAAGTTTTGATTGGGTATGGCAGGACACAGACTGAGGGAGTCAAGACAAAGGAACACGGGAATGTGGTGGTTTGGTGCAGGCCTGGTTTGGCGCGAAGTGACCCACAAGTGTCCTCACTGCTACACTTTGTGGCCATGAACGGAATATTGGCTTCACAGAGGGGCAATCCGCGAATCTGTGAGACCTGCGAAAGTTGAATCTGTGAATGTGGAGGGCCACCTGTATTTAAAATTATTATTATGTATTCCATTATAGGTTAGATCTTTTTCTTATGTGTCCAACTCTGGGCAAAGGCTTCATGGCCTATATCTCGGGGGCAGTGACCTATCCCAAGGCCCAGTAGTCCTACACCTCCACATGTCATCACTTCGGCGCTAACACCCGCCATCTATATTGAATACATGCTAAGGCTGTCTCATGCAGGACTGGTGTATTGGTACTATGGGGGGTATTTTTACGACATGTTGGTGGGTCATCAGGTATATCAGGAAAGTCTGCTTTTTAGGAAATTCAAATCCTTAAACTGTTCCCTGCCCCACCCGGGATTCGATCCTGGGTCCATTAGGACTGCAGGCTGCCTCTCTACCGATTCAGCCACCGCCTCCCCTAAACACGCAATATTCTTTGTTGAGCTGCCTAGTTGTCTACACTGTTTTCTACCTCGTTTGATGGGCGAGAATCCATACCCCAAATGACAGTGTTCATTCCACCTATGACTAAAACACATTATTCTAAGTCTAAAAACAATTTGTAAATCCACCTAAACACAAAATTTAAGTCTAAAATATCATCAAAATTTGTTTTAAAAATCAAAACCCGTCGCAAAACCAGGGGTAGGCCCACAAAAGGCAGGGTAGGGTGGTATTTTTACCTCATCACTAACCCGGGGTATGGCATCTATGGGTATCATAAATTGGAGTTTGCCTGTACTTTACATGCCTGGCGATGGGATTTTGCTTAGCCAGTTGCATCATTAAACCGGGGTATGCCTGTACATGAAATCCTATGACCGACGATTGTAGAGAGGTTACAAAAAACTGGAGAGCTGTAACCCCGCATCTTTTATGATGTAAATGGTACCTAGTCAATGGAAACTAAGAAATGAGGTGATGGGAAACATGATCCACTGAGCTGGGCACTACAAACGAAAATTCATTTCCGCAAATGTAAACCTGCTAACGTGAACCAGTACCTTCTGCAACTGGAAATCCGCAAACTTTTTGAAATTTGCAGTTCCACAAATGCAAACGCAAATTATTTGCATCCTTTTCAGTACCATGGCATCAGTTTCATTTTATTCTGGATACCATTAGAGGATTTTATTTATTTTAGGAGGATATTTTTCATAAACAAGGGGTTAAAAATCATCTCTAGTTACTCATCCACTACAATCATATCTTTATTTAATCTATTCTGACCAACAGTAGGTGACTATGAAGTTTGGAAATTGTGTGCTGTATTGAATGGAGAATGTAAAATTATACTTATAGTAAAACTAAAATCTATATATTTTAAATATTATTACTGTATACAGCATTAGTATACAGTATTAGACTTTTTTTACTACAAGACAAGGGTTGTTCAATCTGTACATGGATGGGGTAATAAAAGAGATACAAGGTAGGGTAGTGGATGTTGGAGTGGCCCTGGTGAGAGAGGATAGTGTTTGGAAACTCCCTGTACTGTTGTTTGCAGATGATACTGTGTTGTTGAGTGAAGACGAAGGGGAGCTGCAAGGCTTGGTGGATGAGTTTGAGAGAGTGTGTAAGAAACGGAACCTAAAGGTGAATGTAGGGAAGAGTAAAGTGATGGTCTTTGAGAGAGGTGAAGTCAGTGAATGTACAGTGAGGTTAGATGGTGAGGAATTGGAAAATGTGAGTACGTTTAAGTATTTGGGTAGTGTGATGAGTAAGGATGGAGGTTTGGAGGGTGAAGTGCTTGAAAGGGTACAGCAGGGAAGAAAGGTTGCTGGTTCCTTGAAAGCAGTGATAAGAAACAGGGAAGTGAGCATGGAAGTGAAAAAGTTACTACATGACAGTATTGTGATACCAACTCTAACGTACGGAAGTGAAGCTTGGACATTGTTGGAAGGACACAAGTCAAGAGTGAGAGCAGTGGAAATGAGTTATTTAAGAGGAGCCTGTGGAGTCATGTGGAGAGACAGGCTGACGAATGAGGATATAAAGGAACGTTGTGGTGTGGATGTGGATGTGATAGGAAGCGTTATGAGGAACACACTGAGGTGGTTTGGCCATGTGGAGAGGATGGAGGGTGAAAGACTGACGAAGAGAGTGTATGTGAGTGAGGTGGAGGGGGGAAGAGGGAGGGGGAGGCCGAGGATGAGATGGAGGGATGGGGTGGAGAGGTATATGAGAGAGGGGGGGTGTGAGTTGGGAGCAGGGTAGTGAAATGGCGGGGGACAGGGCGACTTGGAGGCGATTTGTTTGTGGCCACCCCAAACGGGATTGAGGCGTCTGGCAATAGATAGATAGATAGATAGACAAGGGTAAATCATTCATAGTTGTAGATAAATGAATTATTACACTTCACAGCTTACACATGACAAGCTGACACACCAGTCCTCTATTCCTCTGCTCTAAACTCCTCAGTCCTCACTCCTCAGTCACAGCCAGACCCCCTCCAACAACTGAGACAACTCCATCTCGAGCAGGTTCATGCTGCCCTTCATAAAAGCAAACTGCTCAGAGTTCTCAGAGGTCAGGCTGGTTTGCAGGCAGGTTTTCGTTTGCGGAAGTACTTCTGCAAATGAAAAACTGTGAATTTGCATAAAATTTGTCGCAAACGCAAATCCACAAATGAAATCACACTTCCGCAGTTGTGGATTTCGCGGTTTGCAGAAGTGATTGCAGAAGTGCCAAGCTCTGATCGCTGGTTGTGGGGAGGGACTGACCCCACCCCATCTCTCCACCTCCCTCTGCCCCATTAGATCCTGCCCTCTGTGTCCCCTCCCACCCAAACTACCCCCATACCCCCTGTAAACTGTATTGGTTGTGTGTAGCAGGCATAATCCCTCCCTTTTCTCCCCTCCTGATGCCCCCCACTCTCCCTCCACCATTTTATTCCCACGTATTTCTCAAGGATGTCCCATTCTCGGTCATAGAGAGGAGTGACTTTTTAAAATTTTTGACTGTCGATTGTGCAGTAACAGTTAAACATATGAGAGTAAAGTATACATTTTCTGGTGTGTAAAATCAAGCTCTTCAAATTTATAAAATCAAAATTTACTTTGGTGCATTTCTTTCCTTCTCTCTCTCTCTTCAGTAAGTGAGGTGTAACAGTTGTTATATTTGACATTCACTGATGGGGTGCGAATGATGAGGTGAAAGTAAGAGATTGTCCAGGTGCTTGAGGGTGCAAAAGTGGATGTATGTGGAATAACTGAGACTAAATGGAGAGGTGAGAGTATGGGAGTATAGATGGGGTATATGCACGGGAGTGGGCAAAAGAATTAGTGTGTATTGTTGTGTGCAAGAGGTGGAAGGAGAATATAAGAGAGTATGGATCAGTTGGCTGAAGGATTGTGTAGGTAAGATTGAATGTTTGACAACAAATGTGTGCAATTGTGTGTGTGTATGCGCCAATGCAAGATCATGCAAATAGAGTGAAAGAAGAGTTCTGAACAAATGTGGAAGCATGCATGGAAAAGTTTGAAAGGAATGAGAATGTTTTTGATTGGAGATATGAATGGAAAAGTAGGGAATGCGAAGGTGGATGGAGTAGTTGGTGAGTGGGGTGTTCCAGCAGAAGTGGATGAGAATGGCAGTGCTCTACTGGACATTTGTGCAGGGAAGGGGTCAGTGATAGCCAGTACCTTCTTTAGCATAAAATTATCTACAGGTATACTTGGTTAGTGATGAGAAGGGTGGGTGGTAAACTGAATGAACAGAAGACAATGATTGATCACATGTGTGTGTGTGTGAATGATAGAATGAGAAGGTGTGTAATGAATGCAAGAGCATATAGAGTTTGGGGGAATGGACTTTCTGACCACCACTTGGTGGTGTTAAGTGGTGGTGAAAGTCAAGGTTCAAATGAAATGGGGGAATAGCAGAAAGGAAGAGAAGCAGGAAGTAGTTCATACAAGGAGGGTAGAAAGTTGCAAGAGGATGGAGAAAGGGCAGAATATAAGAGAGAAGTGGAGGAGCAATTGGGTAAATATGATTTGGAGCAGATGGGGGACATGGAAGACGTGTGCAAAATATTCATAGAAGAAATCTGTGCAGCATGAGAGGTGGTATGTGGGGTGATGAGAAGATGAAAAGGGGTGCAAGGAATTGCATAGTGGAATGAAGAGGTTGAGACAGGCTGTAGCACAAAAGAAGAAAGCATATAGTGCGTGGATGAGAAATGGGTGTGGAGGAAGTTGAGAGACGGAAGAGAGCTGTAGAGAGGAAGAGAGAGGTGAAAAGATTAATGAGAGTAAGAAGAGAGTGGATGAGGAATTTAGAAGGAATTTGAGTGTAAAATGAAGAGAATGTAAAAAAATGTTCTGGAAAGAGTTAAAGATAATTAGGGTGATAAAGAAGTTCATCATAAAAGATAAAAATGATAGATTACTAGTGGTGAAGAGAGAAAAAGTAAGTAGATGGAGAGAACACTTTAACCCGCCCCATCCCGACGTTTTCTGGGCAGTGGTATGCCCCAGTCCCGACATTTTTGGACCTTTTTTTTTTTTTTGGCTCAAACATCCGCTTTTGGTGAGAAATGTCGAAAATTCATAGAGAAATCGCTCACCTGAGGTTTAAAATACTCGATCTAGGTACGAGTACTTCCTTACCTGACTGGGTTTTCTAACAGGCTGGCACCAAAGAAAACAAGTTCTATGGGAGGGTAACTATTTTGTCCACTCATAAACAGTATTTATTTATTTTCTTGGTACGAATTTATATGTAGTACAAGAGTATATTGGTTTTCAAACAGTAATATAGGCATTATAAGCATTGTTTCACTCACTAACTCATCACCATTCATGACCTTTTTTTTCCCACATTACCTGATCATCATTTCTGACTGTTTCTTCCTCTAATGCTATGTAAACTTTGTCCTCCACATTGTCATCGATTGGGGAATCACTCTGGCCCTGAATGTCTTTATTGGCCAGGTCACTGGTAACAGGTGAATTGCCGAGACAATGGCGTGCAGGGGGGGGGGAGAGGTTATGCGGTGTAAGGCATTGTCCCTGCTTGGCATCTTGTAGGGGAATAGAGGAAGGTGTCCTGTGTATACATGCCAAAAATCACTCGCGAAATCACTCGCGAAAATTGAAAATTGTGCAAATTAGGGACCTTGCAATGTTGCCGCGTTAATTCACGTCACCGGGACATGAGTGCACATCATGTGCAGACGTTAATTCACGTCGCCGGGACGGCGCGGGTTAAGGAATTGTTGAACATAGAAAATGAAAGTAATGTGAGTATATACAGCATTTTTCATACCACACTAAGAAGACAAATGCCCATATGATTACCACACACTTCTTTTTCCCCTTTTCCTTTGCACAAGGAAATAATTATATCTGACTTCCAGTGTATGAGGGTGCTAAGGCTGCAGGGCATGTGGATAGTGAACTGAGTGAATTTTTCTCTTTGAAGGTTGGATTGAAACAGGGATGTGTCATGTCTCCATGGTTGTTCAATCTGTGTATGGATGGGGTTATAAAAGAGATACAAGGAAGGGTAGTGGATATTGAAGTGGCCCTAATGAGAAAGGGCAGTGTATGGAAACTCCCTGTACTGTCGTTTGCAAATGATACTGTGTTGTTAAGTGAGGACGAGGGGGAGCTGCAGTGCTTGGTGAATGAGTTTGGGAGAGTGTGTAAGAAACGGAATCTAAAGGTGAATGTAGGGAAGAGTAAAGTTATGGTCTTTGAGAGAAACGAAGTCAGTGAATGTACAGTGAGGCTGAATGAGGAGGAAATGGAAAATGTGAGTGCATTTAAGTACTTGGGTAGTGTGATGAGTAAGGATGGAAGTTCAGATTGTGAAGTGCTTGAAAGGGTACAGGAAAGAAAGGTTGCTGGTTCTTTGAAAGCAGTGATAAGAAACAGGGAAGTGAGTATGGAAATAAAAAAGTTGCTGCATGACAGTATTGTGATACCAACTCTAACGTATGGAAGTGAAGCTTGGACCTTGTTGGAGGGACAGAAGTCAAGAGTGAAAGCAGTGAAAATGAGTTATTTGAGAGGAGCATGTTGAGTTACATGGAGAGGAAGATTGACATGTGAGGAAGTGAAGGAATGTTGTGGTGTGGTGTGAGGATGTGAAGGAATGTTGTGGTGTGGTGTGAGGAAGTGAAGGAATGTTGTGGTGTGGTGTGAGGAAGTGAAAGAATGTTGTGGTGTGGTGTGAGGAAGTGAAGGAATGTTGTGTGGTGTGAGGAAGTGAAGGAATGTTGTGGTGTGAATGTGGATGTGATAGAAAGCATTAGGAGAAATACGTCAAGGTGATTTGGCCATGTGGTGAGGACGGAGAGTGAGAGACTGACAAGGAGAGTGTATGTGAGTGAGGTGGAGGGGGGGAGAGGGAGGGGGAGGCCAAGGATGAGATTTTCGGATGGAGTGGAGAGATATATGAGAGAGGGGGATATGAGCAGGGAGCAGGGCAGTGTAATGATGGGGGACAGGGCAACAGGGAGGTGATTTGTTTGTAGCCACCCATTACGGGACTAAGGCATCAGTTTCATTTCATGATCCGCATTAGATAGATTGAATGTCAATATAGTGGTAACCAATAGTAATATGAGAGTGAAATATAAATTTTCAGGTATGTATATTCAAGCTCTTTAAATTTATAAGAAAAGATTTTACCTTGGTGAAAGTTGAAAAATCAGACCCTTTGTAGTCGTGGATATAAGGGGGCTGGAAAAATTGTGGTCTTTAGAGGTTAACCTCTTCTTTTCTCTAACTGGACTTGGGTACTTTCTCCATCACTAATTCAAGTCTCGCTCCATTTGCTGACATATCACACTGAGAGTCACCTTCTCACTCAGTAACCATCACTGAGAGTCACCTTCTCGTTTAGTAACCATCACTTTATTCATTTCTAATTCTACCAAACTTCACAGCAATCTGCAGAGTTCCTATTCACTGTTAGAAATGCAACTCATCTGCATACACCAGAGTTGGGATACTCTGCTCTTTACCATTTACCATACCCATCCCTCTTTTCAGAACAAGAGTTTAGACATCTTTCATAATACTATTTATACTCCATCCATATAGTAGGTGGGGACACTTACCATCCATTCACTCGAAGTAGTGCTGCTCTCGGATGCATGCCCTTTCCTCTCCTCCATCCTTCTTTCCTTCCATCCTCTTCTGTCTTTCTTTTCTTCATTCTTTCCTTGTCCTTCTGCCTGTGGGTGACTTTACACTCCCTCTTCTGTCATTCTTTCCTTCATTCTTTCGTCTTCCTTCTGTCTGTGGGTGACTACACTGAGTGACAAACCAAATGCTTTGTTGTACACCAGGAAACCATTTACTATGCTGGGTGGTAACCATATAACCAAATTTTGGCGCCGGGTGGTTAGTGGGTAATTACGATGCTTCAGTCAGATTGAACTGGTGAAGGTTTATATCCAAGGGGTTGTTGGGGTTTATTGCTCACATAATGCCACTTAAGGATGAGTGAGGCTGGTCACTCTTATCTTGAATGTCAGGACCAACTTGCCAAGCCCTGGGTTCCTACGCTCCTCATGGGCCAATGTAAGATTGGATGATGATGATGATATATATATAATCATCATTCACGCCTCTTTTTCCATTGTAACTGCCATATGAACCTAACTAAATTCATCACTGTACTGGCCGGGATTTGAACTCTGGCTCTTACACTCCACATGTATGCATACACTTGAGCTAAAGAGAGCATTCCCACTTTGCCTCTGGCATCTTGAGCTTATATAGACCCCATTATGTTATTCCATTCTTCCCCGAGTGATTAATTTGGTGCTACACACACACACACACACACACACACACACACACACACACACACACACATAAATGAAGACATGCTAAGAAGGATAATAACATCATTCATTAGACCAACCCTGGAATATGCATCAGTAGTCTGGAGTCCTCATCTCAAAAAGCATATAGACAAGATTGAAAAAGTTCAAAGGGCCACTACAAGATGGATACCAAGCTTAAGGGACCTAAGCTACGAAGAAAGACTAAATAAACTGAATCTACCAACACTACAGGAGAGAAGGAAAAGAGGTGACATGATAATGCTATATAAGTGCATATCAGGGAAGGAGAAAATAGACATAAATGATTACTTAACATATGGAGAAGCATCAGCAAGAGGACACTGCAAAAAACTGCATAAGAAGAGAGGTGATAAAGACGTAAGGAAATTCAGTTTTCCAAACAGAGCAATTGATCAATGGAATGCACTACCGAATGAAATACTGTACTGTAGTGTGTGCAAAAACAATTCACAATTTTAAGGATATGTATGATAAATATGGTTTAAGACACGGGACAGTACGAGCTTGACTCATTCCTGTAAAGATACAATTAGGTAAGAACACACACACACACACACACGCCTCAAGGCTCGGAGTTGGCGCCAGTAATGTTCCTGATTTACGTAAATGATATGGTAGATGGAGTGAACAGTTATGCAAGTCTGTTTGCTGATGATGTAAAGATCTTGAGGAAGGCAGAGGTTAAGGAGGATTGTAAAATGCTGCAGGAGGATCTGGATAGGATACATGATTGGAGCCGGACATGGGAAATGAAATTTAATGTAAAGAAATGTAAAATATTGGAAATGGGTAAAAGTACCAGGAGGCCATCACTGAATTATTTGTTGGGTAATGAATTAATCACAAAAATGAGAGAAGAGAAAGATTTGGGAGTGCTGGTCCAAGATAGTTTGTCACCAGAAAAGCACATTAACAAGATAGTTGGAGAGACTTATAAACTCTTGACTAACATAAGAGTAGTATTTCATTATATGGATGAGGAGGTGATGAAAAAATTGATTGTGGCCATGATCCGCCCCAGGTTAGAATATGCAGCAGTAGTGTGGTCCCCACACAAAAAGAAAGATATAAACAAGATTGAGAGAATACAAGGAACAGCAACCAAGATGGTCCCCAGTCTGGCAGACCTGTCATACAGAGAGAGGCTGGAAAAGCTGGATTTGCCTTCCTTAGAGGAAAGGAGAAAGAGGGGAGACATGATTGCAGTGTTCAGAACCATGGTGGGAGTAGATAAAATTGACAAAGAAGATCTGTTTTTTATGGGATAAGAGACCAACAAGAGGACACGGAATGAAATTGAAAAAGTCAAGCTGCTTGAAGGATATCAAGAAATATAGCTTTCCTTACAGAAGTTTAGACTTATGGAATAGCTTGGACAAAGAGATCGTCCAGTTTAAAAACTTAAATGAGTTTAAAGTTAAATTTGACTTATTGAGAAACAGCGACAGAAACCCACGAGCATAGCACATTCCATGTATATCACAATTAGGTATATTAGGTAAATACATAAATATTTGGAACGACTTAGACGAAGAGGTGGTGCATGAGAAAAACATTCATGTGTGTAAAGGTAGACTTGATAAATGTGAATATGGAGACAGGACAACACGAGCATTGCTCAATTCCTGTATACTACAAATAGGTAAATAGGTAAATACACACATACACACACACACACACACACACACACACACACACACACACACACACACACACACACACACACACACACACACACACACACACACTGGAAAAGCTGGATTTGTCTTCCTTAGAGGAAAGGAGAAAGAGGGGAGACATGATTGCATTGTCAGGACCATGATAGGAATAGATAATATTGACCGAGAAGATCTGTTTGTATGGGATAAAAGAACAACAAGAGGACACAGAATGAAATTGAAGAAGTCAAGCTGCTTGAAGGATATCAAGAAATATAGTTTTCCTTGTAGAAGTATAGACCTGTGGAATAGCCTGGACAAAGAGATCGTCCAGTCTAAAAACGTAAACGAGTTTAAAGCTAAATTTGACTTACTGAGAAACAGCAATGGGAACCCACGAGCATAGCATATGTCTTGTATTGTATATCACAATTAGGTATAATAGGTAAATACATAAATATTTGGAAAAACTCAGACAAAAAGGTGGTGCAGGCGAAAAACATTCATGTGTGTAAAAGTAGACTAGATAAATGTGGATATGGAGACAGGACAACACGAGCATTGCTCAGTTCCTGTATACTATAAATAGGTAAATACAAATAGGTAAATCCACACACACACACATACAGATAGCATTGGAGTCCAATCCCTAGTCGGGATGCTGGGTGACGGAACCTGCAGTCTGTGCCTGGGACATGCAGTGGCAGGGACACTGCCACATTAGAGATCTTTCCCATCTAGATCATATTTCCATCCAAGTCTTGCCATACATCCCACACTGCTGCCGACAATGTAAAAGCCATACAAAATATACTGAATTAAACACTGTCCTGGCTGGAATTTAAACTCGGGGCCCCTGCACTCCACATGCCCATGTGTTACATTTGAGCCAAAGAGGGGATCCCCACATTGCCTCTGACAGTGTGGGCCTATATATTATAGGCCCCATTACACTATGCATTGGTGGGGTAAGCCAGGATTCAAAACGTGGGGAGAAATGAAGGATGTGATAAAAGGAGAAATAATCAGTAGCATGCCCATCCAGAAAGCACTCAGAGAGTACATACCTCTGCCAGTGCCATTGCAGGATCTGGATCCACCCCCAAATTTAATTAATTCTTTCTTGGCCCATGGCTCACCCCTCCACAAAAATACATTGAAATTCATTGAGAACTTTTGGAGATATCACGTGGACAAACAAACAGAAAAATTCTTGGATCTGGATCACCAAAAAAATCTAATGGATTGTTCCTTGGGCCATACCCTACCCCTCCAAAAAATTTCAGCAAAGTCCATTCATAACTTTTAGTGTAATCCTGCTAATAGACAAGCATATAAACAAACTAACTCCGGCAAAAACATAACCTCCTTGGTGGAGGTAATGAAATGGGCCATACACCAGTTCATTTATTATTCAAGGCCTTGGAATCCTAGTTCCACCTCACAGGTACACCATTCCACATGTAGTTTCATTATTACAATACCAATCAGACTGAGTCAAGTATATTATTTTCTTGAAACAGTCATAAGGGTATTACACACCATTGTCTCACTCCACCACTGCTAATGAACCACTCATTTAGACAATCACCTACTCTTACTCATTCTTCAGTACCATCATAAAAACACTTTACAGCATTCAACAGCTGTCCGTCATCATCATGCATACATTAACGCACTATAGAGTACATGTACAAGAGTTACATGTTTAGAATGGGTCATATTCTCATTATGATTTTGTTACATCTCTTTCTCAGTTATTTATTTTCCCTGTTACATATTGATACTCTCTTGTTTGTTGTTTATGTAAATTTTAATTAGGTCCACTGGAGGATCATATCATCTTGGAGAGAGAGTGGTAGCCACAGTCACAAAAATGTAAACTAGAGAAGAAAAAGTTTAATATGCAAAATTAAATGTAAAATAGGAAGTGCTATGAAATCTCCCTACCCAAGAAGATTTGAGTTCAGCCAAGATCTCCTTGTGCTTTATAGTAACTTCATAATTCATTTGCTTGGATCTCGAGAAAAAATATCTTTAACATGGTAAGTTTCATGGGGCATATATGTAGCTCACTAAATAGCTCATAATGTTTATGTAGTTCGTTTGTGTGCTTATCAACATTATTGCAAATGGCGGCTGAGGAAGTAGGAACAGAGGAGGGAAAGTTTTATGGATTAATATTGTACCATTAGAACCAACACCAACTGTTGAAATGGCTTTTAAACCAGCAGTGCAAATCATATGGAATTAACAGTGATGACAGAAGCACCAGAATAGCAATATTGTTAAATCTTCATATACCAAAGAGTCAGTACTTCATATTACTCCATCATTTCCACCTATCCTTCCTTGTTTCAGAAATATGTGGTGAAACTGGTGAGTGAACATGTAGAAAAACTAGGGTGGGAGGATACTGGCAGTCACTTGGAAAGGTGAGTAGTATTATCTTCCACACTGACAGTTAAGCAAGGAACTAACCAATATCAGTTTAGCTGATACAGTATCAGTCCATACTTTATTTGGCAGTTAAATTAGGGAGAGCTTACATCACAGTAGTGTTTTAATGACTTTAACTGGGGACTAGCATATTTGAAAGCCATAGATTTTGTATTAACAATCATATTAGTGAGTAGTCTGTATTACAGCATTTTTTCTACTTTATACAACACTGAATTCAGTTAGGAATAGCCAATATCACAGTAAGGCCTTAAGGATCTAGCTTATACAGTATAATATTTCTAAGATGAGAATTAAATTACAGTACACTCACTAGTTTCGTGCCTTATTGGTACCACAATCACGTCGCAAAACTAAAAATCACAAAACTCACGAGCATACTTTACGTGTAACAAGTGGTAATTATCTCCGGGTTCATCCACTGCATTCCCCCTTACCCACCCATTAATAGCCCTACTATAAATTACATACAGATAATCAGACATGCTGTATATCATATTTCTGAACTGTAATATAAAGACTTTTCTAAAACTGACACATAGGCTGCTTGATGAGGCTTGAAGATGAGTTCTGAAGGTGGGAACAGTGGTTAGTTACCACCTGCCCCCTCACTGCTCCCCACCACCATTGTTGAGTCCCCTACACCATCACTTCCTGATGCCTCAACATCAAAGCCCTCAAACTTCAGTAGGAGCTCATCAAGCTCACCAATGCCATCAATGTGCTTGTCCACTGCACAGTCGTCCTCCCTAGGCTGTAAGTTCTCCAGAGCCTGGGCTTATTGAATACGGTACCCCTGGGTACCCTTGCCCTTCCTTGAACCCTCAGCGCTGCGGTTGCTCATTATGTAATCGTGAAACACGTTATACAACATGTGAACTAGAGACTCAAGAGAGAAATTCATGTGAACGTGAGATCACAACAGTACTTTGTCGCGAGATATAACATCACAAACCTGGCGGTGGTGGCCATGAACAAGTGATTCAGGAGATATATATGTGTGTGATCATTGTCCGCCGGGGCTTGCAAAATTCTCAGTAAAATCGCAAGACTTCTTGCAGAGGAACATTCCTTTTTCATCATGAAACTGATGTTCGCAGAAGTATAATTTACAAAACTTGTGAGTGCACTGTAGTCACTGGCAGTAAACTGAGACTTATTCTCCTCAGAATTGTGGCTCAGAATAGAGGGAAGTTCCTTCAGCTTGATGTGTGTGTGTTATGATAACCATCATGGTAATCATGATACCATACAGATCTACTGTACTGTACTGTTCATTCACAGTTTGGAAGTAAGAAAAACACTACCTATATAGACTGAACACAGGCTATGTGTAGTGCAGCAGAAAGCTCTTAGAATTAGTTTTCACAGTTTTGGTTGCAGGTGCTGATAAACCTTCCTTATATCCATTGCTTTTACTGAGTAACATTATTATTTATGTCCATTATGATAAATACATAACCTGAAAAGGATTGGAGTTGTTTCTTTAGTTTATTTCATTTATAAAGGCTCCAGCTTGCTTGCATGTGTCAGCTTTGGTCACCCAGTGGTGGCTTGTGATGCTGCTTAGTCCCTGGCAGCCTCTGTATTCAGACGTGGAAGGTGTGTGCAGGATATTTACAGAAGATATATGTGCAGCATGTGATGTGGTTTGTGGGAGGAAGAGAAGACGAAGGAGGGTGCAAGGAACAGCGTGGTGGACTGAAGAGGTGGGACAGGCTGTGGCACAAAAGAAGAAAGCATACAATGAATGGATGAGAAACAGGGGCGTGGAAGAAGTTGAGAGGCAGAAGAGAGAGTTATATGTAGAAAGAAAGAGAGAGGTGAAAAGATTAGTAAGAGAAAGTAAGAAGAGAGTGGATGAGTAATTTGGAAGGAATTTGAGTGTAAAGTGGAGGGACTGTAAGAAAATGTTCTGGAAAGAGGTGAAGAGAGTAAGACAGGGTGGAAGTGAGGTTAGCAGGGGAGTGAAAGATAAAAATGGTAGATTACTAGTGGAGAAGGGAGAAAAAGTGAGCAGATGGAGAGAACACTTTAAGGAATTGTTGAACATAGAGGATGGAAGTAATGCGAGTATAAGTGGCTGGGGAATGGCTGGGAGGAGGAGGGAGGTGAGAAGACAGGAAGAAATCAGTAGGATAGACGTTGTGGAAGCAATGAAGAAAGTTAAATTGGGGAAAGCCCCAGGAATTGATGGAGTGTGTGGTGAAATGCTGAAGCATGGGGGAGAGATAGTAGTAGAATGGATGTGGAAAATGTGCAGATTGGCCTGGGAGGAAGGTAGAGTCCCGGAGGATTGGAAGTCAGGTATAATTATGCCCTTGTACAAAGGAAAAGGGGAAAAAGAAGTGTGTGGTAATCATAGGGGCATTTGTCTTCTTAGTATAATAGGAAAAGTGTATGGTAGGATACTTATTGACAGAGTTAGAGAAAGAACAGAGGAATTACTTGGAGAAGAACAGGGAGGCTTTAGGAAGGGAAGAGGTTGTGTAGATCAGATATTCATTCTTAGATCTTTAGTGGAAAAGTTTCTAGAGAAGGGAAAGAAGTTGCATGCGGCTTTCATGGATTTGGAGAAAGCATATGACAGGGTGGATAGACAAGGATTGTGGAAAGTATTATGATTATATGGAGTAGATGGGAAGTTGTTGAATGCTGTGAAGAGTATGTATGATGGTGCTAAGGCTGCAGTGCATGTGGATGGTGAACTAAGTGAATTTTTCTCTTTGAAGGTTGGGTTGAAACAGGGATGAGTCATGTCTCCATGGTTGTTCAATCTGTACATGGATGGGGTAATAAAAGAGGTACAAGGTAGGGTAGTGGATGTTGGAGTTGCCCTGGTGAGAGAGGATAGTGTTTGGAAACTCCCTGTACTGTTGTTTGCAGATGATACTGTGTTGTTGGGTGAAGACAAAGGGGAGCTGCAAGGCTTGGTGGATGAGTTTGGGAGAGTGTGTAAGAAACTGAATCTAAAGGTGAATGTAGGGAAGAGTAAAGTGATGGTCTTTGAGAGAGGTGAAGTCAGTGAATGTACAGCGAGGTTGGATGGTGAGGAATTGGAAAATGTGAGTATGTTTAAGTACTTGGGTAGTGTGATGAGTAAGAATGGAGGTTTGGAGGGTGAAGTGCTTGAAAGAGTACAACAGGGAAGAAAGGTTGCTGGTTCATTGAAAGCAGTGATAAGAAACAGGGAAGTGAGCATGGAAGTGAAAAAGTTACTGCATGACAGTATTGTGATACCATCTCTAATGTATGGAAGTGAAGCTTGGACATTGTTGGAAGGACACAAGTCAAGAGTGAGAGCAGTGGAAATGAGTTATTTAAGAGGAGCCTGTGGAATCACATGGAGAGACAGGCTGACAAATGAGGATATAAAGGAGCGTTGTGGTATAGATGTGGATGTGGATGTGATAGGAAGCGTTATGAGGAACATGGTTTGGCCATGTGGAGAGGATGGAGGGTGAGAGACTGACGAAGAGAGTGTATGTGAGTGAGGTGGAGGGGGGAAGAGGGAGGAGTAGGCCAAGGATGAGATGGAGGGATGGGGTGGAGAGGTATATGAGAGAGGAGGGTGTGAGTTGGGAGCAGGGCAGTGAAATGGCGGGGGACAGGGCGACTTGGAGGCGATTTGTTTGTGGCCACCCCAAATGAGATTGAGGCATCTGGCAATAGATAGATAGATAGTCTCTGAGGTCACACTCTATGACTTCATCCCATACCATTGGTCTGCCACTCAGCCCTACCCTTGACATTCATACCTCTCATTTTCCACAACCGGTTGTCATCTTCCATCCTCTCAACGTGCCCGAACCTGCTCAGTCTACCCCTCCTCACCACAACACACACATTCGAGTTCCATCCTTCCTCTCAACTCTTCAGTTGCAGTCGTAACCCCATCAGGCCTCTCATTCAAGGATGCTTTACACATCCATCTAATCATTATAATTTCTGTATGTTTGAGCCTGTGAATATCCTCTTTCTGTACTGTCTAGATCTCACTACCATGCAGCTTTACACTCCTAAAACAAGCTGCATACAAAGACCTTGTAGAGAGAGAGCTCTCTCTCAGTGTCAAGAGAGGCAACAGGTCCCTGAACTTCCTCCAACCACTCCTTACCCTAGCCACAGAGTTAGTTCCAGCCTCACCTCCAGCAGCTAGAAGGGTATAGGGTGGGAAACAGTAGAGACCTTAAGCAGGAGGCAAGTAGATGTCTGCTTCTCTCAGGAAGTTAAGTGTAATGGAGAATCAGAAAAGACGATTGCCTGGAAGGATCGTAGATATATGTTATTTTAGGGATGAGGCATGGAAGGATAAGGTGGTGTGGGCTTCCTTGTTGAAGAGGAATGGGTGGAGTGTGTTATGAATGTATTGAGAGTGAATGAAAGGATTACAGTATTGAAAATAATGTTTGGAAAGCTCCTGGTTACAATACTGTTGGCATATGCTCCACAGGTTGGCTTGGATGATGAACAGATTCTGGGATGATTTGGTTATGTAGTTGGTGGTATGGGGGATGATGAGACTGAAGATTTGGGTGGGGATTTAAGTGGTCATGTGGGTGCAACAGCATAAGAATATGGATATGTGCACAGGGGATGCATGTAGGGCACAAGGAATGTAGAAGGGGAAAGGATATGGGAATTTGGGGAGGTAATGAACATGATTGTGTGCAATGCACTTTCTAGGAAGTGAGAAAGTAGGCTGATTACATGTGAGTCTGGAAGCAATAGTAGCCCCATTGTTTCTTGGTCAGGAGGGCTGACAGGAGGTTGTTGAGGAATGTTAAACTTATAGGAAACAAAGAGTGTGTGCAGCAGCACAAATTATTGATATAACATGCTGCTGAAGGAGCAGATGGTGCAGAAGAGGACCTATGTGCCCATGAGGAAAATATGGAAGTTGAAAAAACAAACAGTAAGCAATGCCTTCTGTTGCGAGATGAGTTGAATAGTGGCCAAACAGGGAGCTGTAGACAGAGGCATTAATGAACAGTTTAGAGCTCTCAAGGACAATCTCCTCAAGTCAGTGATTCAGTGTGTGAATGGGCAAGGGGCCCATAAATACATAAGGTAACATAGTGGTGGGATGAGAGTGTAGAAGCCAGTTAAGGAGAAAAGATTTTTTGAAGAATAGAAAAGAGGTGGTAACAGAGAGGAATAATTGGTTGCCAAGCATAGGGCCAGAAAGGAGGTATACAGAGCAAAATCTGAGTCTCAGAGACTTACTGGATAGGCTTAATAGTGTCAAAAGGAAGAATGTGGTATTTAAGGTGGGAAAGCAGATAAGAGAGAAAACAGGGATATTGTGGGTGAGCAGTGTATGAAGTATGATGAAAGGTAGTGGTGGACAGTGAAGATATTAAAGATGGTTGGAAACAGCATCATAACCAGTTGCTGAATTAGCAGTTTGTAACAGGGAAGGCTTGGAGTCAGTGGATCCAGTGTTTGGTCCTTGGTCATTGAATGATGCTGCTACTGTGAATGGGGCAGTTGGCAGGATGCAGTTAGGGAAGGTGGCAGGGTTAGAGTGAAAAATCTTATGGATATTATTACTGCATAGACTAAGTAGCAAGCAGGCAACAGGAGACTTATGCAATAGTACATGCATAATATTTTTCATTTCTGGGGGAAAGTTGTGGCTGAATTGGTAGAGAGGTGGCCTGCAGTCCTAATGAACCTAGATTCAAATCCTGGCTGGAGAAGGGAACAATTTAAGGATTAGAATTTCATTAAAGCTGAGTTTATCAGTCTGTCACAAGACCCATTGACATATTGTAAAATACCCCTGCAAATACCATTTCACCAGTCCTTTATGAAACAGCCCTAACGTGTATTCAGTATAGATGGTGAGTATTAATGCCAGAGTAGTGGCCTGTGCAGGCGTATAGTGCCTGTGCCAAGAGTTGGACACATAAAAAAATTTATTTTAAACTTGTTAATTACTGCACTGAACATGTATGAAATTGTTATTCAATAAAAGCAGTAGATGAGTGGAAGGTTTAGCAGCACCAGCAATCAAAACTGCAAAGTATTCTTTAGAGCTTTCTATTGCAGTACACATAGCTTGTGATTGGTTTGCAGCACATCAGTGGATAGGACTTAGCTCTCCTCCTAAAAGTGAGTGAACAGTATATGAATACAAAGATATTCATAGCTTTAACTGTAAGAGAAAGAATATGCCGTTTTATATGTTTTCAATCTATTGTCAACCTTAGGGAGCTGTCTTACAGTGAATGGGGTAAAAATAGTGCACATTAGTGTCTATGGAGCGATCACTTGTTTAACCTGTTCCTTCCATTGCTGGAGATTTTATTCTGTTTAGGTGAGACCTTTCTTAGCTACAGGGCTAAACCAGCTCATCTCCCCTGTCAGACGCAAGAGGCTGGTATTGATGTTTCTGGCATGCTCCAGTGGGTATGAGCCATGCCTGAATGGTGCCTATCAGCGCCTCTCACAGTGGATCACAGACTCCCAGTATTACATCCCGCCCAACACTAGATCACTTGTCTACAAGTTTGGCATGGAGAAGGCTGGTTAGTAGCATGAAGATTGTATGTGTGGGTTTAGGTAGATGTGAAGTTGGGCGTAGGTGTGGGCTGAGGTTGGTGTGAGTTTGAAATAAGTGTAGAGAAATTTGGGATATATGGAGAGGTGTGGAGGTATGAGCAGTGTTGACCTGAGGGGTAAATGTAGATTTCAGGGATGTTGGTATATAGAAATTAATGAGTCAGGAGTGATTCTTCTCAACATAGGCAAGGAAGGCACCTCCCTCCACCCCCCAACATACAGAAAAAATTTTATTATTAAAGTAGTATAGTAGGTGGGTGCTACCATCAACTCACAGAGGTACTACTGTGAGAGTGATGTGTGGTTGTAAGCTTGGTAACTAGCTGCATAATCATCACTCTCAGGCAGGAAACATTCACCCACAAGTATATTGAATCCAGGCCCAAACATAGGTTCTTAAACTTGTGACTTCTTAAGTGTCAGAGTTTTTTTTTTTTTTTTTTTTTTTTTTTTTTCCAGAAATTGTTGGAAAGTATTTAATTGGCTTTGGCACTTGATTTGTCTTCCAGTCCTTAGAGAACATCAGCTGTACCTTGGCCAACCTCGGTATTAGAATTCCCTTATGAGAAAGTATGGCATCATTTGATTTTTTGGTTGAATAAAAATATGTGACAGTATTTCCATGGACATAAAATCAAATGATGGCTCTAGAGTACAGCATAGTACTGTATTAGTATAATTTTGTATCTTCCATTATGCTATGGTCACATGATGATGGCTTATTAACAGGGTTGGTATTGATTAAATCAAATTGATTTAATCTTGCTATTAAATCGCTGATTTTTTTGCCCCCCCCCCCCAAAAAAAAAAATATCTAAAAGTTAACAAAAATAAAATCTGAAAGTTTACAAAAGTTGTTTGTAACTTTGTGTTGGCATTCATTTATTCAGATATTTAAGCATTAAGAGGTGAAGTTAGTGAATGTACAGCGAGGTTGGATGGTGAGGAATTGGAAAATGTGAGTACATTTAAGTATTTGGGTAGTGTGATGAGTAAGGATGGAGGTTTGGAGGGTGAAGTGCTTGAGAGGGTACAGCAGGGAAGAAAGGTTGCTGGTTCCTTGAAAGCAGTGATAAGAAACAGGGAAGTGAACATGGAAGTGAAAAAGTTACTACATGACAGTATTGTGATACCAACTCTAACGTACGGAAGTGAAGCTTGGACATTGTTGGAAGGACACAAGTCAAGAGTGAGAGCAGTGGAAATGAGTTATTTAAGAGGAGCCTGTGGAGTCACGTGGAGAGACAGGCTGACGAATGAGGATATAAAGGAGCGTTGTGGTGTGGATGTGGATGTGATAGGAAGCGTTATGAGGAACACACTGAGGTGGTTTGGCCATGTGGAGAGGATGGAGGGTGAAAGACTGACGAAGAGAGTGTATGTGAGTGAGGTGGAGGGGGGAAGAGGGAGGGGGAGGCCGAGGATGAGATGGAGGGATGGGGTGGAGAGGTATATGAGAGAGGGGGGTGTGAGTTGGGAGCAGGGCAGTGAAATGGCGGGGGACAGGGCGGCTTGGAGGCGATTTGTTTGTGGCCACCCCAAACGGGATTGAAGCGTCTGGCAATAGATAGGTAGATAGATAGTTATCAGATTTTGGAGAATGGTGCCTTTAGAAATTGTTACATTGTATGACAGAAAAAATATTTTTACATTTGTGTAACTAAATATTGAAATTATTTGTACATCTGAAATAATGAGCCATAAATCAAAAACCAAAGCCATAAGACTAGGTAGGCTATGCTTGGTCACTTAAGGCCATGTCATAATAATATCAGCATAAGATTTTTCTGTGTGGTAGTATAATCAGCTTTGGAATATACAGTACTGTCTTGATTACCACTGGCAGCTCAGCCTTAACCAGTAGTGTACAGACAGGACTTGAACAGGTATGTATCTGGATTCTGGGCAGTGGCTTTCAACCTGAACCATCAGTGGATAAACAGGACTTGAAGTTAATGGTATTCAGTACACTGCTTTTGAAATATTAACTATGTAATAAGCAGAAAAATAAAACTCAAATAAATCAAATGAATTAAAAAATAACTGATTTTTTTATTTCTTTGATTTTTTTAAACCGCCACATGCCGGCTATTTTTAGCCCTATGGATCACCCCGGTGCTGGCCATTTTTCGACTTTTTTTTTTTTTGTGTGTGTGTGTGTGTGTGTGTGTGCTAAAATGATAGATTTTTATGTGGAAACAAAGAATTTTGCCGTTAAAATGCTGACCGAGGCTTGGAAATGCATTTTATTCAGTCCAACACACTCGTATACAGGTATAGCCACTCTCTCAGGCTCACTACATACGTGAGAGAAAGCCATTTTCTGTGTAGAGTATACTCAGTTATTTATGCTGGGAAGGTATAGCAATGTTCAGTACACTTTTCTGATTACTTATTACTTCAGCATCTATCACAATTTGCGTGTCTTTGTCACTGTGAATGCATTATCTTACACTTACTTGAAGATAGGTACAACCTTACATCATTATGTACAGTCCTGGCACTTACAAGAAGATATTTACAACTTGACTTCATAATATAGTCCTTACACTTACAAGAAAATATTTACAACCTGCACTTACATGAAAATATTTACAAAATGCCTTCACTATGTACAGCACTGGGTGAGGCACACAGGCAGAGTGAGGCAGAGCGAGCATGAGGGGGGGAGCGAGTGAGTGTATAGCCTTGACCGCCTAGGGGATGGTAGAGGAGCAGTTACCTTACATGCCTGCCAATTTTTATCCGGGAATCTTGAAAAATGCGGTCACAGTGAAGTTTTTTATTTTAGACCATTTTAAAATGGCACTGGCACTGAGCATGCAATTACGTCAGACCGTTTTAAAAAACAGCACTGGCACGGGGCAGGTTAAATAAAAAAGATCACCAACCCTGCATATTAACTTGTTTATCGATTATGATTTCTGTTTTTAGCAGTGAGAAAAATTACATAGGTGATGTTTGGATAAATATGGACCTGTAATTCTTATAGTGAATTATGTTCTTTATGTGGTTGCTTTGTGATTATAAGTATTTCATATAGTATGTGAAAATTGGTACCTCTTGTTTTATATAAAGTCAATACCAGTTTCAGATGCAAAGAATATGCATAACAGCTCTCATACAAAACTTTTCATTTGTACAGTATGTTGTAAGTCTGCAACTAAGTTTCAACAACCAGTGATATGGTGAGGTTTCCCCATGAGAAATTATATCTTCTTTCTCCTACCTTCACTCTCCCCTCTTCCCTAGTTGAATATACCTGGCTGTCTCCCTGCTAAATGGGCTAAGAATAACATTTTAGAGGTGACATTTGTGGCATTTAAATATAGTTTTTAGCAAGGGTTAATCATAAGCTACATTAGCACTTTATGTTAGTTTTTTTCTTTGTTCCCAAATTCCTCAGTAATCCTTTCCCTAGTAGTCCAACCCAACCTGACCTAACCATACCTCTTAAGGTAGATCTTACCTTAACAACTTAATGAAACCTAACCCCAGCGGATCAACAAAACCAAAATGTAACACACCCAAGCAGATTAACCTAACCATCTCTAACAGCTTAATTACCAAGCTGTGATAGACTCACCAAATCAACCCTAACGGTGTAATCTAATCAGACATCCTAACCTAACATAGCATAACTTGGCCTTCCCTGTAACATAAAGCCCAACTTGACTGTAGTATACAGTAGTTAAAATATAATCCCTCCTTGACAGATTTGAGTAAGTTGTTAGGTTAGGTTATCAGTGAAAGCACTAAGGTATTCCATCTCCAGACAATTTAATTCAACCGAGTGAAAATTCTAGCAGCCAGTGAATAACAGTTTCATTGTTATGGATGCACTTACTGTAGGTATAATTGCATTCTGGCTAACACCAGTTGATGTAGTTTAGCTGCATCAGTGACTTATTTGAAGTCATTTTTGTGTAAGTCAAATGAAAGAGAAGGAGAAGAAGAAGAAGATTAAAGAAGAAAAAAGAAGATGGCTGACTATTATTGCCTCATGACTGCATGAAGGTCATTATGTTAGAAGTCAGTTTTTGCTAAGACTGAATATCCCCCTAAAATATGAATCATAAGCAGTCAGTATTACATTAAGATCCCCATTTGTACTGCTGGGTGAACAGGGGCAAGGGGGAAAGGAAAATTTTGTCTTAGAGTCTGAGCAGCCAGAGAATGACCAAAGTGTTGATCTTTCATGTAATCCCCTTTAAATCCCTCTACCCTTGACAGGTTTGAGTGAGTGGGAGGTGATGCTGAGTAGGTATGCGAGTGAGACCAATGCGCAAGAGAAGGCCAAGCTCATAGGGGGTCTTACCAGCACTAAAGAGGATTGGATTGCACAGAGGTAAGTACAAAGAGGATTAGAGAGGGTATAGGGAGATTAAGTAGGGATAGAAAAGGATTAGGGAAGATAGAGAGAGATTAAATAGGGATAGAAAAGTATTGGGGAGAATAGAGGGAGATTAAATAGGGACAGAAAAGTATTGAGGAGGATATAAGGAGACTGGGAAGCTGACTGAGGAAGAGAAATGAAGGTTATGTAGAGTAAAGAAGATAGGGATTTTAGAAGAGACTTAAGGAGGATTGGGGAGGACAGAAGAGGATTGGTGGGAATAGAGTGTAATGAAATTAAATGTTTGGGAAGAGGAACAGGGAGGATAGAAGATTTCAGTGTAGAATGTAGGGGGAGGCAGTGACTGAATCATTAATGAGGTGGCCTGTAGTTCTAATGCACCTAGGTTCAAATCCTGGCTGGGGCAGGGAACAGTTTAGGGATTTGAATTTCATTAAAGCAGACTTTACTGATCTACCAGAAGACCCGCCAACATGTCATCAAAATTCTCCCACTAATACCAATACACCAGTCCTGTATGACACAGCCCTAGCGTGTATTCATTATGGATGGTGGGTGTTTGTGCTGGTAGTGACTTGTGGAGATGTATGGTATGTACAAGGACTACTTGGCCCTGGGAACAGGCTGTGAAGCCTATGCCCAGAATTGGACACACACCAAAAAAAAAAATAAAAAAATAAAAAAAAATAAATAAATAAATAAATGATAAGCTAGAAGAGGACTGGGGAGGATAGAAGTGATTTGAGGTAGATGGAAGGGAGCTGGGGAGGACAGAAAAGGATTGGGTGGAAATAAAAAAAATTACCCGGGGAGTATAAAAGGGGATTGGGAATTGTGAACAGAACTGGGAGGTAGAAGCTGATCGGTTGGGTATGGAAAAGGATTAAGGAAAAGAGAAGGGACTTAGGTGGTGGGAGGAGTGGGGAGGATAAAAGGAGATTCAGGAGGGTAGAAGGAGATTGGGTAGATGGAAAGGGATTGGCAAGGATAGAAGGGGAATGGCAGAGGTAGATGGAGAATGGAAGTGAAGAAAGGAATTAGGAAGGGTTGAAAGAGATTGGGGAAGGTAAAAGAGAATTGGAGGACTATAAAGGCTAGAACTACTGGTAACTTATGCTTCCTAATGACTTCTGTTCCCACACACATACAAACAATCCCAGTTACCCCTTCAACACACTCTTTTGCTCTTTTGTTTCCAGCTTTGGGTATAGACTTGACAGTCCTTTCTCTGAGGCTTAGCACTCTTCTTATGTGTCATACACCACATGCATGAATCCATACTTAGGGTGTCATATCCACCTCATTCAGGACTGGTTTGACAGTATTAGCGGGGTATTTTTACAATATGTTTGTAAGTCTTGTGGAAGATGATTAGTTAAGACCACTTTAACTTTCAGACTGAGGATGTAGTTTTTGTATTGTTTTTACCACCCTTCAAGCAAGTTTATTTAGCTAAGAGAAAGTTTTTAAGCTGCAGGAATTAACTCTGTCAGTATTGTATTAAGGTATTATAATCAAGTAACAGCTATAATAAATAAAAAATTACATCCTTAGGCTGAAGCCATTAACATAATTCAAGCCCCCAAACTGTTCCCCGTATGTCTGGATTTGTTCGGGCCAGATTTTCAAGCTACTCTCCTGAGTGATTCATCTTATCTCTTTAGTTCAGAATTTCCTGTCATGTCATTTACAGATTTGTTTTATATGAATAATGTGTAAGAAAATATTGATGTGGCACACACAGAAATGTAAAGGTAAGGAAGACATGCTAGAAAGTCAAATTGGTGATAATACAGGCCTTCATGACCATTCTGACAGCAGTATACTACTGTACTTTATCCACTTCAGCACTTCCTAAAAGTATTTAAAAAACTACCACAACTTCCATAGCTGCCCACAGTGCACCATCTATGTCAACTACAACTATTACAATTACCACAAGTATCACGATCACAGGTTTCTGGTGCTGGCTTCTAATGAGAGCTTAGTGAGGAAGCAGGACTACTTTTCTGCCCTTAACAACATGGCTAAGAACCCATGGAACACGCACCTTGTCTGGACATACGTAAAGTAAGTTTAGTTGACATTAAGTTTTGTGTTAAGTGAGAAATTACCCATATGTCTTCCAAATCCCTGATTAGGCAAACCCCATTCTATCAGGAGGTTAGAGACCTTGGACTAGGTATTTCTGTCCAGATATAAGGCAAGAGTCATTTCCAGTTCCTTGGCTAGCATTATGAGCAGAATGAACCCCAAAACTCTCTTTGGAATTTGACCCATAAATACAGTGGCTGGTTGCAGTGCTTCAGTCTCCTAAACCACCAGGAATCCGTGTTTTATTATATACACCCAGTACAAAAACTATTGCAATATTCCCTACTCATTGTAACACAATTGTTTTGTGAGAAAAAAAAAAAAATCTTTATAAGGTATTGCTAACCACTCATTTAATATCTCTTGGTCCAGGCTTTATTGTGTATGACCATTTGGCATGGAATCAGACAGGCTCTGAAAGTATCCCACATTTTAATCTTGCATCCCAATCTTCATGACTTTTATTAGGTGAGACACAGATGAGGTATGCCAAGAATTAAGGTTTTGTCCTTGGTGGTAGGTGGGGGTGCTCACCATCCACTCACATGATGTAGTGCTGCCTTGGGTGTCTGCCCTTTCCTCTCATACTTCCTTCCTCTTCTGTCTCTCTTTCCTTCATTCTTTCCACTTCCTTCTGCCTACGGGTGACTTTACGCTCCCTCTTCTGTCTTTCTTTCCTTCATTCTTTCCCCTTCCTTCTGGCTGTGGGTGACTCTACACTGAATGACAAGCCAAATGGTCTCCTGTACACCAGGAAACCATTTACTACACTGGGTGGTAATCATGTAACCAAATTATGGCGCCTGGTGGTTTAGTGGGTAATTAAGGTACCCCAATCAGATTGAGCCTGTGTAGGTTTATTTTAGAGGGGTGGTTGGGGTTTGTTGCTCATGTAATGACACTCAGGGATGAGTGAGGCTGGTCAGATGTAAGGACTGACTTGCCTAACCCCGGGCTTCTCCGCTTTTCATGGGGCAACATAGGATTGGATGATGGATGATTTCATGTATGACCAAGCATTTTCAGTTGGAATCAGGTTGTGGCTGTTCTCCAACTGTTACGTACTGGGCTATGAATATTGTTATCAGTTAAACATTTGAGCACTTATTAGACCAGTGACATAATGCACCTTCCTGCATAAAGGTGTTACAACCATGAATGTTATAAACTGCATGTAAAAGGTGTTCTGACACATGCAAGTACCAGTCACTGTTCATGAAAACATTCTATGGGAGGAAACATAAGCTACTTCCCTGCATAACACAACTAAAAGAGCCCCAGATCATAAAATGGTTCTGGTGTTTTATAATTTTCCCGGTGAACTGATGTTTGTATCTACTGACTCCATGAACTCCTTCCCCTAACACGACTCACCTTAGCACACTGGAGTAAGCTCTCATCACATCATATGATGTATCCATTGTTCTGGTGTCCAGGGATAATATATGAGGGTAAGTTCTAGATGAGCCTGTGCATTTTTGCTGCCAACATGGGAACAGGCCAGTTCATCTCGTGTTAGAGATCATGTTGAGTGATGTGATGTGATACTTTCCCAGGATATCACAGTGGTTTGTTTACAGTTCTGTTGCTGTCATGCTAGGGTCTTGAGTATTTCCTGCCCCAAAAGAGTTTTTAAGACCTTAGAAGCTTTGTGTGATCAACCAGGACATGGATTTAATGGGAGGAATTGAACAACTGACAGGCCAATTAAGGTAAACTTTAGTTTGCAGTGTTGCATGCACAGTCTGGCAGTTTCTTTAATAGGGACCTTTTCCTCTTGTAAAGTGAGGAATCTCAACTTTTCCTCATGTGACATGCTCTTTGCAGGCATCTTGAAGAAGGACTGGGAAAAATTAGGGGGTCCACAAAAAAGTATGTTAAAAACCAGGTCGACAGGGCTGGAAACAGCGCACATGCACCCTCCTGTGATGGGAGCTCCATGAGCACTAAAGGCATTTGGCAGACTGTGTGTGAGAGTGGATCCAGGAGAATTACCAAGTACAGTCAGACATCAATTTGTGAATTTCAGAGGTAGGAAAAGGCAAAAAAAATCACTCAAAACTTTGGCCCTGTCCTAGAGATATGAGTGTTGCAGCGCTTTTTGAGGTGGATAAGGTACAAGTTGGGCCAACACTATGAGGCACTTTGCTGCTGTGTTCATCTATAACGTGGCCTTTGATCCTATGGTGGGTTATTCACCCAATATCCTGGGTTATAAGGCTGCTTCATCATCCAGGTTACCACAGTTACCTCAGTTAGGTGTTACCCTAGGTACTCATTTTACCTGCCAATCCACTAGGGATGGATGGACACCATAAAAATGCCCTCCTGGGTTACAGGAAACATTTTGGCTTGTCACACAGAGTAGTCACCTGAAGGTTGCACTACATTGAGTAGATAGTGGGTAGCCACACTTTGTGTCAGTTTGCCAAACTTAGACAGCTCTCTGAAGCTGGGGAGAGACACCTTCATGTGGTAGCACTAATGAAACTGGGCAGCTCCAATGCCTAGTTGTACAGGTGTCTCTCAGCTTTCCCCTTTTCCCCTGAAAGGAGGATGTTGGGTTTGCTGGAGAAGGACAGCTTCATCCTACAGTTCACTGGGTTCATATTCAGATGAGCCTAGTGCCACGGCAGCAGCATTAGACAATCCTCTACTTTAAGTGAGCATATTCTAAGGTAATTGAGATAGCTCATGCATACCTTGTCCCATACTGATCAGGTCTCACTGGGATGAATTGGTATCTCGCTTCACCCTGAACAACCGGTATTTGGGCCGTATGGTGAAGTATGTATGTACCAGGTTTACATCACAGGCACACCTACAGGATGTGAGTATTAATTGTTTGTCTTTCTGTTGATATGGCCATTTGTGTGCCTGTCTTTGTCTACATCCATTCTTCTGTATTTGTTGATGAAGATTGTATTATTTATGATTAATGTCACATTTACTGTAATTGTGCAAGAATGTTTTGAACACTAGTGAATTCCTTTTGAAGAACTGGCACTTTAGAGAAATAAAATCCAGATTAATATTGCTATTACTCACATAACGTTGCCAATTGCAGCCTATGTTCATTTAGTCCACCATCATTTGTTTATTTTTCAGAACTTTGAAATAAACTAAAATGCATGAATAAAGAAGTATGTGGTAAGGCTTTAAGAAAATGGACTTAGCTCCATCAGTTTGATTACAGAAAATAAACTATTGAGGGGTAAGTAAAATAATTTTGCATAAACAATATTTTTGGGAACTTTGAAACCAAAAAATTTTATGCATAATCTTGAGTCTTAGGGAGTGTTCCTGCAAAGTTTTATCAAAACTAGTCCACACATCTAGGAGGAGTAACTGGATAAACCCTTAACCCCTTCGCCACGAGTGTGACTAATCTTGGGTAATACTGTGTACGAGGCTCCCCCCACCTCGTTCCCCTACACTACTTTTCCAGGGAAAAGCTGCTATCTTGCGAAAATAGCTATGGTGTTTTGTATGTTTGTGTATACGTGTGTATGTGAGAATTTGTGTTTAAGACTGAATCTGTCACTGGTCGTGCTTGTTGTAAAAATAATATAAATCGAAAAATGTTTTTGAGTAGGTTTATAAAAATTACAGTGCAGTGAAAGAATATATATATATATATATATATATATATATATATATATATATATTTTTTATGTGTCCGACTCTGGGCAAAGGCTTCAGGGCCTATATCTCGGGGGCAGTAGCCTATCCCAAGGCCCAGTAATCCTCCTACATCTCCACATGTCACCACTTCGGCACTAACACCCACCGTCCATATTGAATACATGCTAGGGCTGTCTCATACAGGACTGGTGTATTGGTATTAGCGGGGGTATTTTTACGACATGTCGGCGGATCATCTGGTAGATCAGGAAAGTCCGTTTTTTATGAAATTCAAATCCTTAAACTGTTCCCTGCCCCAGCCGGGATTCAAACCTGCGTCCATCAGGACTGCAGGCCGCCTCTACCGATTCAGCCACCGCCTCCCCCAGTAGTATGTATGTATGTATTAATTAAATGTACATACCTATTAGAAATGTTTCCTTTGAACTCAGATTTAGGCCTACATTTTCTTGGCCTTCACACCCCTGCTTGGCCCAGGCTGTGGCATATCCTGGCTGTGCAACTGACGATACTGTACAACATACTTCTGCTCCAGTGCATGTAATTTCGGGGCAGTTTCATTATTCCCATTGAAACATTCATTCATTCATTGCCAGATGCCATGTATCCCAAACAGGGTGGCCAAGGCTTAGAGTTAATTGTTTTACAGGGAGGGGCACTACTCCTCCACCAACCCCACTGACACGTAGGGAGAACGTTATGCCAACAGCATCTGGTGTTCCCAGGCGGTCACCCATCCACGTAAAAAGGCTGATAAAAGTGTACATATCACTTTTTGAAACTGGATGCCAAAAAATACTGTTTACTTTACGTCTTTTCTGTGGGTGTTCACTGAAAAATGTATTTGTCTTCAGATTTGCCCACTCACATATTTGCTTCACTACATCTGCATCAAAAAATAGCTTGAAAGAGTCCAAAGGCAGCACAATTCAGATTTGCTGATCGCCGAGTTCAGCCCGAAAAACTCAGTCGTAAATTCAGGCACGTCGTGGGGACTTGTATCAGCAAATATGTTGCTTATCAACCACCAGCCACCTTTGATTTCTTTTTCATGAATATCATCAAATTCATCATTTTCAAGTTCTTCACTCTACGAGTCATCAATATCCGAGTCTTGAGCCAACAGTTTGATAGTCCTCATCACTTGAGGAATCGCAAGATTCCTCAAGAATACGCTGTGATTCGGCAAAATTCATCATGGAGAGAACGACAATACACTCTCCTACGACACACAGTCAAGACTGCTCCTGGCGGCATGCAGAGCTACTGTCCAACACGCCATCAGTCACCTGCCCTCCCATATATATTGGGATTGGCTGAAAAAAAAGTGGGTGGAGCTTATTTTATCCTCAGTAACATATACGAGCCAATATGTAAGGCCCTAGCACAATAAACTAAACCCTTTGCTGTCTCCTTTGGTGGCATTGATATATGATGACACAGAGGCGTCGTAGTGTGCACGCACCGGAGGGTTATGACGATGTATGAGCATCATCGTGGCAAAGGGGTTAAACAGATCAGTAATGGTCCATTATTATAGTTATAATTGTTATTATTATTATTATTATTTTTATTATTACTTTTATTTTGTGGTCAGTGGGGGCACTCACCATCCACTCACTCGATGTCATGCTGCTCTCGGGTGTCTGCCCTTTCCTCTTCTCCATCCTTCTTCCCTTCCATCCTCGTCTGTCTTCCTTCCTTCATTCATTCCTCGTCCTTCTGCCTACGGGTGACTATACACTCGCTCTTCTGCCTTTCCTTCCTTCATTCTTTCCTCTTCCTTCTGCCTGTAGGTGACTCTACACTGAGTGACAAGCCAAATGGTTTCCTGTACACCAGGAAACCATTTACGCTGGGTGGTAACCTTATAACCAAATTTTGGCACCTGGTGGTTTAGTGGGTAATTGTTGCACTCCAATCAGATTGAGCTGGTGAAGGTTTATATCCAAGGGATGGCTAGGGTTTATTGCTCACATAATGCCACTCAGGGATGAGTGAGGCTGGTCACTTTCATCTTAAATGTCGGGACCAACTGCCTAGCCCCAGGCTTCTATGCTCCTTATGGGGCAACGTTGGATTGGATGATGGATGGATGGATTACTATTATTATTATTATTATTATTATTATTATTATCATTTCATGTCTGTATCTGCATTTATCTGTTGTTTCCCCACACAAATTCACATAAGTAGTCTTTACCCACTTGATACTCTTCCTATTATTAACCCATGGATTGCGCAATTACCTTTTTTTATCCCACCCCATGTTGCACAAAAGACGAAGGAAAAAATTTTCCTTTTAAGTTTTATTATAAACTTGAGAAACATCCAAGGCATCACCTGGTGAAAAGAAAAAATCTCTGTCTCCGTCTTTGCATAGGGCCATGTGTAAGTTTACATACGGGAGTAGAAAAAATGAAAAAAAAAAAAATTGTTTGTGTTTATTATAAACTTGAAGGTAAACATACAGGGCATCATCTAGTGAAAAGAAAAAAATCTCTCTCGCTCCGTCTTTGCGTGGCGCTATGCATAAGTTTGCGTATGGGCCGGGTTGTTTATGGTGATGCACAGGCAGCACAGCCCGAGCTGTGGCTTGCAATGCAATGCTACCCAGTCTGAGCTGTGGCTTGCAATCCACAGGTTAATATATACCAGTATATATATATATATATATATATATATACAGTATATATATATATATATATATATATATATATATACAGTATATATATATATATATATATATATATATATATACAGTATATATATATATATATATATATATATATATACAGTAAAAGCTTGATATAACGGAATATTTCAGCCAACCCCTATTTCGTTTTATCAAATATTCCGCTTTTTCAAGCTTCCGTTCCAAAACCATAAATGGAATGGAATTTTCTGGGAATTTGCGATTTTTCCCATATTTCTTCCCTAACTCATGACCTGAAGCCTATACACAGTTGTCACTAAATAGCTTCTTTTGCTACACACACACATGCTGCCTATGCTAGTCGTAATGATACACACAGAGCAGTCAGAACCCACAATAATAATAATAATAATAATAATACAGTAATAGTAATAAATAAAACAGTAAAAAACCCACCTCCAAATGGGGGGGATATGACTTGTTTGTAGAATTATGCCTGACACAGCCCCTCAAACATGTGTCAGGTGTGATGCTTCCCTGTTCACTGTCTGAGTCCCCCTCCATCAGCACTGGGGGAGGCACTGGGGTGATGGTGGGGCTGGGGATCATCAGGGATGGTGTCAGTGATGGGGTCACGGGCAGTGTCCCTTTGGTAGAGGTCGAAGGAAAGGAAACATCGGATTCTGTGGAGGGGAGGCTGCTGGTGGATGGTAATGAAATATCTGAAGTCCAGCTTTCCTTCCTTTCCCTAGGCTGACGTGACGTTGATGGCTTAAAGAAGTCCTTGATCTTTGTCTGCTGTGGCTCGTACAGTTCCCTTTGTATTTTCTTTATTTTTGTTCTCATCTCCCTCAGATGGGGGTAGAAGCTCTGGAGATCCTCGTAGTTCGAGTCGAGGATGTAGTCCAGCAGAGCGTCTACACAATCTGAGGCATGGGCGGCTCTTTTCTTTGGATTGGTGAACTCCGTCACGTCTTTGTCGGGTGTAGACTCCTCTGCTGTCACTTCGGCCACAATCTCGTCCTCGGTCTGCATGTGGAAGCCAGGGTCACCAGCATCAAGGTTCAGCCACTCCTTGATCTCCTCCATCTCCACCTCAGCTTCTCCTGCACACTGAAAGGCTTGCCTGCATTCCTCTGCAGTGAACCCTTCGAAGTTGGCATCCTCATCCTCTACCCTCTGAGTGCGTCCCTCTTCCCGAACAAGGCATTCTACCCATGAATGATTGTTCTGTTTGATATGGTGTCCCAGGCTTTTTGGATGTTGATCCCCTTATCATGCATGCTGTACTTCTTCCATGCCTCCACACTCCTCCTTCCCCTTGTATCTTCCTCTCCTGCCTCAGGCTCCATCTCCACCACCAGGATATCCTCCAGCATTAGCCTTCTGTAATGCCTCTTGAAGGTATTGATGATACCCTGGTCCATGGGCTCTAGATGGAAGTAGTGTTGGCAGGGAGGAACATGGTCTGAATCTGCCCGTTGTGCATCACTAGGATCTCCTCTGAAGGGTGCACTGGGGCCTGATCTAGGAGGAGGAGAGCCTTAACCTGCCCCAGCCACACATTGTGCACACACATCTGATAGTTCTTCACAGACTCAAGAAATTTAGTGAAGAATCAAGACCTGGTTATGGTGCCTGTAAACCAGGCCTTGGTGTTACTATCATAGTTCACGGACAGATTGTCCATAATGGGTCGCATCGCACGTGGTTGCTTTGCGGTCCCTACCACCATTGGCCACAGTCTATGGGTTGCATCTGAGTTTGAACACAGCAACACTGACACTCGAGCCTTACTTTGTTTGTGGCCTGGGACACTGGACTGGCTTCTTGAGGCAAGTGTGCTGTCTGGCAGTGCCTTCCAAAAAAGGCCAGTCTCATCAGCATTATAAATCTGCCAAGGCTTAAAGTCAGTTTTACTTTGTATTGCTTTTATTTTTTCTATGAATGGTTGCACACTCATGACGTCAGCACTGCAACGCTCACCCACTACCTTCTTATGCACGATGTTGTGCCGCATTGAAAAGTTAGATATCCAGCCATCACTCGCATGGAAATCTTCTATTTCTAGTTTTTCAGCAAACCTTAAAGCAGCATTCTTTATCTCAGGCCCTCGCATACCCTGGGCTCTCTTCTGCTGGTACCACCTAAATACAGCCTCCTCAGGTTTTTCATATTTTGGCTTCTTCATAGACCGCCTTTCCAAAAATGCTGATTTCTTAGAAAAACTAGCACACGCATCTGGCAGCACTTTCGATTTCTTGATTTCTTCTTTATGCTTGCGAATCTCATACACTTGCGTTTTCTTGACCCCATAGTCGGTCATGATCGTCTTCACTGGTATACCATGCTCAGTTTTCGAGATTATTTCTAATTTCTGGCCCAGAGAAAGCCTCACCTTTTCCTTTTTTTCCTGCACTTTAGGGATGGCAAACAATTGGTTTGCTTATTTTCTACAGAAAAGGCACAAAAAGTTTGTAATGCCAAGGTAATCATGCACACTTGGAGAGAAGCTTTGAATTGTGCTGGGGTTGCTGGTAGAGTGCGGCGAAGTGAGCGGCCTCACCCGGCCCGCGACAAAGCCCCGCACCTCGTGATCAACCGGAAACATTCTGGTGCATCGCAATTTTTCCACAGCCACGGAAAAACTGGCTTGTTTCTGTTATGGAAACCCGACACTTCATGACAGAATGGAAAACTTCCGGAATATTACGAGTAGCTTACGGAAAATAATCATTTCGTTTTTTCAAGCTTCCGTTTTATCCCGCATTCGTTATAGCAAGCTTTTACTGTATATACTGTATATATATATATATATATATATATATATATGAGGCATCTAGAAGCAAAGGGGCATCGGCGCCAAAATGTACTTTTGAGTTATGACGCTTTAAAGTTATGTTTATGGCAACGTCATAACCAGAAGGCAATAAACAAACCTTTTATACATCAAAATGATCATCAGCCCCTATGCTCTACATGTAAAGCAAAAAAAAACAAAACAATAATAACCGTAACCACAAAATAGGCAGTAAACCAAACCCCCAATTTATAAGTGGGCATAATAACATATTGTAGGGATTTAAAAACATAGCAGAAAAACATCAACGAATCTATTAATGTACAAAACTTTATTAACTGAAGATTCCAGTTCACTTAATATTAATAAACGAATAATTATTACTGTAATTTCATGTTTTTGACAACTAAAACTGAAATCAATGCAGTTATTATTTTTCCTCTACCATAATAGATTGAAATAATAACACTAAAGAAAAAAAAGTAGTGTAGTGCTTAAGTAAATTGAGAAGGGGTAGTGGGGGGTTAAATGGTGGGGTCGTCATCTAGGAGATCGACATCCAACTCTGCCTCCTCGATGCCACGCCCCCTCCCGCTGTCTCCCCTCACCACTCTCTTTTCCTCCTCCTTTCTACCTTTTTCCACTTCTCCACACACTTCTGACACTTATGAGAGATTATAGGCACCACCTCCTCACTGTAACTAAGTGATGAACTCATCTTGTCACCCCCCCTTCAACCCCAATAACAACAGCTCATCTCGTCACCAATAATCCATGATAATGGGGTAAAAATCCAATACGTAATAATTATACACCTCAGTGAACACGGGAGGGAAGCCTCAACGGCACACCGGGCGGGCCACACGCTTGCTGATTGGCTGCTCTGGGGTAGTGGCAGAGAGTGAGAATGCTGATTGGTTTGGGCTGTGTGGCTTAGATGCCTGTCTGCTCTGATTTGTTCGCCCAGCAGCATGGACAAACCCACGTGACTTTGAGCCCCTCTACCACTGTCCAGAAGGCCGAATCTTGTGTGGCAACCAGTGCTGTCACTGAGAAGAGGGTTAAGCCTGTTGTCTCCACTACCTAACTCAAAACCAGTATATTGGTGGGGATGCCCCTTTGGTTCTAGACGCCTCATATATATGTATATATATATATATATATATATATATATATATATATACATATACATATATATATATATATATATATATATATATATATATATATCTCTATATATATATATATATACATATATATATATACAGTAATCCCCGTACTTTCCAGACACCCACTTTCCAGACACCCCACTTACCAAACATTGTGGGCCTAGACTTTCAGAACCCAAAAATGGCCAAAAAAAAGAAAAAAATCCCCCCAAAATTCTAATTTTTTCCCACCCGTAATTTGAAATTGCCGTGCAACACCGACCAGTTGTTACACCACAGACCCTTCACCTCTTCCTTCCTCCCCCCTCCCCCCTCCCCTGTCAGGGTTGCCACTTGGTATTTTTCATTACCAAATGTGGGCCAGTTTGGTAATGAAAAATTCGTTTGGTAATGAATCAGAATAATTCATTACCAAATGGATTTTTCACATGTATGAGGATACACAGGATGGAGATAGTGGATTGTTTGCTCTCTCTGATTAATCTGCTAGCCAACATAGTGTGAAAATAATCAACATGCTGTTAATTATAAGAAGAGTGATTGCATGTATTTCCACTTATATATATAATTAGTGAAGAATAAATACTAGCTTTATGAAAATGGTAATGAAATTTTAAATTTGGCTATGAAAATTGAAGAGTTTGGTAATGTGGCAGTTGCAATCTGGCAACTCTGTTTCCCTGTCATCAACAGTCACTGCTTAACTTCGATCGCGAGTGGATGCTTTTCACAGTGGATGCTACACGTGCTCGTTTTTTTTTTTTTTTTAATAAACGCGAATAAACCGCAATACCTCGCCAGTAAACCACACGGGAATTTACAGTGTTGTGCAGTGTTAAGAAATTAGAATTTAGAGTGCAAAGGATTAACCATGGAGTGCAAACTGGTGGTTGAAATTGGCGTGTTGCAAATAACAATGTTCAGTGTTAAACAGTTACAACTCACAGTGCAAAGAATTACTGTAAATGCAGCACAACACTGGATTACTGTATGTGCTTCAAGAGCATTTTCACCACTGCCAAAGCCTTAAGAAGGTGGCCACAGAAGTGCTGTAAGTACCCTGACTGAGGTACAGTCACTTGTACTTTCTCATTCTTTGGTTCCTTTTCATTTATTTCAAGCTTTTATGTCCATTATTGGTGTGAATAGGGTCTTAAATAGGTTTAAATAAGTGCTATGCATGTCTGGTAGGGAGTTACATAGGTGGCTTTCAGTGTTAGGCTGGGTTAGGGTCATAATTACCAGTCCAGCAGTCAGAGGCCCACCTTCCAGACGGGACCACTTTCCGGACATGCCTTTGGCTCTATTACATCAGATAGTAGAGGGATTACTGTCTGTATACATATATATATATATATATATGTGTGTGTGTGTGTGTGTGTGTGTGTGTGTGTGTGTGTGTGTGTGTGTGTGTGTGTGTGTGTGTGTGGAGAATGGAGAATGAAAGACTGACCAAGGGGGTGTATGTAGGTGAAGTGGAGGGAGGGGGAGACAAGATGAAGTGGAGGGATGGAGTTGAGAGGTATATGAGGGAGGGGGGAGTGAGTTGGGGGGAGGGCAGTCAAATGGTGGGCCAAGTACATTCACCATGTTCTGTAGCTTCACATAAACATATCCAATTGAGTCAGGCTGGATGCAGCCATGTTAAAAAGGGGTGCCAAATCCCTGACCATGCGCATCTCCTAACAACATTCATCCAGCCAGCTCGATCTCTTGTCAGTTCCCAAGCCTCACCACCTTCCAAACCTCTCTTCCTCACACACTCATCCACCATATCTCTCCACCTTCTCCTTCACCTACCTCACCTCCTCCCTCCCTCAGTTTTGCTCAGATATACCTTTTTCACCACTCTATTGTTATCCATTCTCTCCACATGACCATACCATCTCAGCACACTCTCTTCGATTTTGGTGTCCACCGACTTCCCCACTCCACATCTTTCATGAATGACATTATTTTGTATCCTATCCACTCTCTGTACACCACATACATTCCTCAGCAGTCCAACATCCACTGCTCTTACTCTTGCCTTTTGATTTTCGTGCCACACAATAGTCTCACATCCATATGTTAAAGTTGGCACTAACACTCCTTCATGTAAGCCTCGTGCAGCTGCAACACTCAAGCCTCTGTTTCTTATCAAGGCCTTCATTGCACCAGCTACTTTCCTTCTTGTGTTACACTACTTTCAACTTCTTTTGCACATTTTCCTCTCTTTTCTATCACTGTACCCAGGTATATATACATATATCTCTCTATCTATCTATTGCCAGACACCTTAATCCCATAAGGGGTGGCCACAAACAAATCACCTCCATGTCACCCTGCCCCCTGCCATTTCATTGCCCTGCTCCCAGGTCACACCCCTGTCTCTCGTATACATCTCCACTCCATCCTTCCATCTCATGCTTGGCCACCCCCTCCCTCTCCCCCCTTCCACCTCACTCACATACTGTACACTCTCCTCATCAGTCTCTCACTCTTCATCCTCACCACATGTCCAAACCACCTCAGTGTGTTTCTCCTAACACTTTCTATTACATCTGCATCCACACCACAATGCTCTTTCACTTCCTCATTTGTCAGTCTGTCTCTCCATGTGACTCCACATGCTTCTCTCAAATAACTCATTTCCACTGCTCTCACTATTGACTTCTGTCCCTCCAACAAGGTCCAAGTTTCACTTCCATATGTTAGAGTTGGTATCACAGTACTGTCATGTAGTAGCTTTTTCACTTCCATGCTCATTTCCTGTTTCTTATCACTACTTTCAAGGAACTAGCAACCTTTCTTCCCTGTTGCACCATTTCAAACACTTCATCCTCAAAACTTCTATCCTTACTCATCACACTACCGAAATACTTAAATGCACTCACATTTTCCATCTCCTCCTCATCCAGCATTACTGTACATTCACTGACTTCACATCTCTCAGAGACCATAACTTTACTCTTCCCTGCATTCACCTTTAGATTCCATTTTGTACACACTCTCATAAACTTGTTCAGCAGGCCTTGCAGCTCCCCTTCGTCATCGCTTAACAATGGAGTATCATCTGCAAACAACAGTACAGGTAGTTTCCAAACATTGCCCCCCCTCACTATGGCCACTCCAACATCCACCGCCCTACCTTGTATCTCTTTTATAACCCCATCTATATACAGATTGAATAATCAGATATTAAGGTTTGAAGACAAGCAATTTTCAGCAGTTTCCAAGAAATTGCCTGTAGTGAGGTGACAACTGCATTAAATATTGCCTGGCATGTGGGCGTTAAACTCAGTTGATGATCAGGATTCATCAGTTTAGAGAATTTATTTGACTGGTAACCTTGGAGATATATTGCTATGTATAAGGTTCATTGAGTTTTATAGAGCCACAGCATAGTTTTGAAGGTATGTGAGTGGCCCAGTTGCATCAGAGAACATGCCAACTCTAAGAGAATGTACTTTTTGACAGATTCATAACAAAAAAAACTTTGAGAGGGTCCCAGCACATCATCATCATCATTATCATCATCATCATCATCATCTTCATTATTTTTCTCATTGTTATCAACATCAGTGTCATTAAGCATCACCTAATATCATGAGCATACTGGAAAGCATTCCACATGGGTGCTGAAAGCATCTGTCCTGATCTCCAAATAACTGCAACTAAATATGCATAGCATACGAATATGAGTACATGTAAATGATAATTTATGTATACTCTTATGTTCAGTATCATCCAGCATCATTCACCATCCATGATTCATCCATCAGCCATCATTTAACATCATTCTGACCTCATTTTCTTAACTAAAGATATAAATTTTCATTTTATACCCAATCTCCTTCCATACCTCTTAATATTGTGGGCCCAGGATGTTTACCTTGTGGAATCCCCCCATCTGCAGTTTGGGGTACACCTTTGCAATCATCCACACTCTCCTCTCAGATCCGCGACTTCTTTGAGCGCGAGCCTAATGCAGGCTCTGGTGCGAGGGCAAGGCAGCAGGCATTGGAGGAGGTAGAATCTAATGTTCGCTGGATCAACACGCATGCATCAACATTATACTTGTGGTTCCGCAAGCAGGCACAGTAGAGGCACATTTATAAACAATAGTGGGTTATTTTGAAAGATCCTAACTCAAGAATGACTTTTGTATTTTAGTGATCCTACGTATAATATAGTTTTTTTTTTTTTTTTTAATGGTTCCACAAGCAAATTTAGTAGAATGTAGTTATAGATAGAGTGAGATTTTGAAAGGCTTTAGCCCAGGCTTTATTGTTCATACTTTTTTTTTTTTTCTTTTTTTTTTTAAAGGGAAGACATAGAAGAGGTAGCATGTTTCAACACTAAGTGCATTGCTTTGAGTTATGGATAAGTATTATTATGATCTGAGAGCTTTTTATCTCTTGTACCTTGTGGATGTTTTTAATTGCTGGCACAGTACTAACAGTTTTTATCACTAGGGGAGATGTCTGGTAGAAAAAGTATCATGTGCCAACACTACATGAACGATTTTGCAAGCACATGCAGAAACAGTGTAGTTAGGGTAGTGGAAGATTTTGAGCCTGAGTGTCTTTTTATTATTATTATTTACTCATTTTTAATTATTGCTACCTTGAAAATTTCTTTTCTCTTTCAGCTTAAGAATTTAGGGGAGATGTATGGTAGAAAAGGGGTTAATGAAGGTTTATCAGCACCCATATCCTTGTATATAATGCATGGGTCTGCAAACCGGTGCAGTAGGGGTACAGTTGCAGACAGAGTAATGGGAGATTTTGAGAGATTACTGTTGTAGTTGTTATGACAGTAAAAGTCCTGTAATCCAGTCACCAATAATTCGAAAATCCCAATACTCCGAATTTGTCAGGGTGAAATCTTGAATTTTATGGGCTTTTTTCAGATTTTCTGGGGCTTTTTTCAAATTTTTATGGGATTTATCTAAGAATTTATCTGGTTTGGACTTGCTGTTTGACTTGGTTGTAGGCTACCTGCCTGCAACTACTGTATTCATCTACGCTCCTATGTATTTCTGGTGAGTAAAACAATAACCCATATCATTTTAAGTGTTTATTTAGTGATCATGTACATATTTCTAATGTTTTCAAAAGGCCCTCCCAATAGTCCGAAAAAAACAGCAGTCCAAAAGACCCTTGGTCCCCTGCAATTTGGATTACAGGACTTTTACTTTATTATTATTATTATTACTATTATTATTATTGTTATTATTATTATTATTATTATTATTATTATTATTATTATTATAATAAAATCAGTGAGGTTTTAAACTACCTGTTTACAGTGAAATCATTGGCCATGTTCTAAGTTCTCTGCCTTGATACATGATATGCATTGTACATGTGCAGTTTTCAAGCATATGTAGTGAATTCATAGACTGTGTTGTCTTTATGATATATTTTTCATTAGGATTGCAAGAATTTACTTCCAGGACTCTGCTGTTACATATGAATTTAACTACCATCACTTTATTATTCATGTTGTATTTTTATGCATGTACCAACTTCTTGTGCCTGGTTCCACAAACGGGTGTAATAGGTGGAGATTTTTAAACAATTATGGGAGATGATATCATTGTACTATTTTGGGGGGACTTACTGATGAAGTTGTAAATTAGTTGCCACATTAATAGTCATGCTAATTTAACAGCACATCTGCTGTGTTATGCCTGCACAGGTGGTTGGAAGATTTGTAAGTATTAATGAGCGGTATTCTTTCAGGGTTACTGCTTCAACTTTACATAGTGAAAAACTAACACTAGTTTCTCTCACATCTTACCACTGAGCAGTTAATGTTACTATGCATGCACTTGTACTCTGCTCTTGGTTCCCCAGATTGGTGCAGAAACAGGCATTTATGGGAAGATACTGTAAGGTTTGGAGAAAATTTTCTTTTATTATTGATATTAGGGAATAACTGACAAGCCATTAATTATTATTGTAATAGAGGTGTGTTCTCATTGACTTAGGGATTTTTAAACATCTTCCTCGGTTATTTCTTTGCTCTTTACACTATCTTGTATGTTATCAATGCTAACTGTGTTTGTATAAAATAGAGGCTACAAAGTCTCCCATGCAAACTAGAATACAGCTCAGAGGTACTGCAACAACTGCCACACTGACATTATTATGCATATGCTGTTTTACATGTGCAATAGATTGGTAGGTTAAATATGTGAATTAGGAAACCATTTACAATGCTGGGTGATAACCATATAACCAAATTATGGCACCTGGTGATTTAGTGGGTAATTAAGGCACCCCAGTGGGATTGAGCCTGTGCAGGTTTCCATATCCAAGGGGTGGTTGGGGTTTATTGCTCACGTATTGCCACTTAGGAATGAGTGAGGCTGGTCTCTCTCATCTTAAATGTCAGGACCAACTTTCCTAACCCCGGGCACCTACGCTTCTCATGGGGCAACACAGGATTAGATGATGGTGATGATGATGATGATATTTAAAATTGCTAGAAATCATACCAAATGATAATATCTCTTGCTAAATCAACCTTTCTTCACAACCAAGCATCCAGACTATTAAATAATCCTAATGCCAATAGAATATTCTGGTCATCTCTCATTTCTTTTAATAACATCTTTAACAGATTATCACTCATTCTCCCCACTAAAATCTCAAGATGGAAACACTATAAATGACCCGTATGGATAAGCTAACATCCTTGCCAGTAAGTTTACCAGAAATTCTACCTTAGAGGAAGTCAATCAGAATGCTCCTGTACTAGAACTTGACTCTCCCGAAATTGCTGCACTATAGATACAGACTAGATACGCAAAGTTCATCCTAGACAGTTTGTCAACCAACAAAGCTCCAGGTTCAGATGGAATTCCTCCAGTTGTTTTGAAAAAGTGTTCCACAGAGCATGCCCCAGTTCTGGCTAAATTATTTGCACTATGCAAACATACTTTTTCTTTCCATAATTCTTAGAAAGAACCCAATATCTACCCAATTCCAAAGAAAAGAAGTTCCTCTGATCACCTTCATTACAGACTAATAGCTATCACATCTTCTTTTGGTAAAGTATTTGATATTGTATATTATTCCTTAATGCTGTGGTAGGTGGGGGCACTCACCATCTACTCACTCGATGTAGTGCTGCTGTCGGCTGTCTGCCCTTTCCTCTCCATCTTTCTTTCCGTCCATCCTCTTCTGTCTTTCTTTCCTTCATTCTTTCCTTGTCCTTCTGCCTACGGGTGACTTTACACTCCCTCTTCTGTCTTTCTTTCCTTCATTCTTTCCTCTTCCTTCTACCTGTGGGTGACTCTACACTGAATGACAAGCCAAATGGTTTCCTGTACACCAGGAAACCATTTACTATGTTGGGTGGTAACCATATAGCCAAATTTTGGCACCTGGTGGTTTAGTGGGTTATTATTGTGCTCCAGTCAGATTGAGCCGGTGAAGGTTTATATCTGAGGGGTGGTTGGGGTTGATTGCTCATGCAGTGCCACTCAGGGATGAGTGAGGCTGGTCACTCTCATCTTAAATATCTGGACCAACTTGCCTAGCTCCTCATGGGGCAATGTAGGATTGGATGATGGATGGATAATTATCTCTCTCACATCGGATGGCACATTGACATGCCACTAAGCAAATGTCTTTAGCCACTGGGTGGCACATATACGTGTTCTGGACTTTCTATATTTCCGTGCCAGTACTGGGGGCACAATAGTGGTTCAGTATCAGGAGGTGGCAAGACTGAGGTGTTGCCATCATGGGAGGACTATTTTATTTATTTCATTTTTGTCATGTACCAGAAGTACGTCGACGCGTGCAGTACGATATGTTTCGCTGCCACAGCAGCCTACTTGGATCTGATGAAAGCGATGTCTGGTGACTCATATTATGTTGTCAGATAAAAGTGAGAGTGGAAATGAAGGTGCTGTTATAAAAAAAAAGCTTTGAGGTTACCATTACAGTATACCGAGTGGCATACGTCTGGCAGTGGAGGAGCACCAACATCACGGGTTTTGACAGCTCACCACACAGTTTTTTTTTTTTTTTTTTTTTTTTTTTTTTTTTTTTTTTTAAACATCATTTTACACAGGAAATTATGATCTATTTTTTGGTGGGGAGTATTTTATCAGAACAGTTCTCTTTATATATCTCAAAACCCCCATGTGGGGAACATAAAAAAAAAAAAAAAAAAAAAAAAGTGGAAGGGTTACCATTGTTAGACATCTTGAATCCAACAACTTGATAAATGACAGACATTATGGCTTTCATCATGAAAGCTCCGCTGTTGATATACTCAATTTCTTGAGTCCAACCATACATCAGTCAGTTAGAGGCATCACCAAACCCTGTTTCAGAGGTCTGCCACTGGGTGGTCTAGTGTCACCCAGCCTCGATTAAATATTTTTGCAGGGTTTTAAAGACATGTGAAACTGTACCTAATACCAGGTTAATAATAATGTTGCTATATCTTTCTCCTATTCAGTCGAGTGCATATATATACCTGTAAAGAAAGAATAATCAGGCTTTGAGAGAATCTTAGTCTATCTTAGTTTGGGGACTAAAATAGTGTGTTGTCTGTTTACATATATTTGAATAAATTGTGTGCAGTTAGTAAAAGGAGATAACCTTCAGAACTTCTGATGTGTGTGTTTTAGCATGCTTTAAAGAAGTAAGCTGTTCCACTGAAAATTATGTACTTAATGAATGCTTAGTTTGTGAATCAGCCCTATTAATCAAAACAAAACGGCACCGTGGTACTATATGATACTTTAACCACAGCCAACTGTGGGGAGGAGTTGGGCCTCTCTGTTTCTTGGAAGCTTTTTGTTGACCAATTCTTGTAGGTGCGAAAAGTTCTGGGTCAAGATGGGATAAAGATGGTCCATTTTCACCCCACTCTAGAAAATGTCTCTAACAGATTGCATGGTTTCTCTTGGCCCTCCATCTGAGTTGTCGCCTGCACCTGTCTTTCCACAGCTTTTTTCGCCTTGGTTCCTTTTTTTGAGATGGGATCTTGCCCATCCCTTCACATCAGTCATATAAGCATAGCTTTTGGCACTTTTCATAGAGTCTGATTTCCAGTCAGCAATTGCGCACACAAATTTCGTCATGTTAGACTTAAGCTGCTAAGATCGTCTAGATGTCCATCAGGTATTGTTTTGAAAAGCTGTACGTCAGGCAAGGCTGCACATTGAAAGGTGCTACCCAATCTGTGGCTTCATATCTATTTTCTTTTGAGGATACTAATGAATGACAATTATTTTAATTACAGTACTGTACTGTTCTAGTGAAATTGCCTAGGATTTGTCTCTGTGTTATGCAAGCAGATATGATTAAACTGATGAAAGCTGAGTTTACAATATGACACTTGTATTATATTATATATAATCAAAAGGCTTCCATATTGTAATTTCTTTGTAGCATATCATGCCAACTGAGTAATTTGATGAGTAAAATATGTTTTGAGATGTTTTACTTTGTGTCAGAATTAAAAAGATACTAAGCACTGGCAACTTTTTCAATGCCTACCCTGCGTCAGAGCTGGGCGACAGAAGCTAACCTAGTGGCAGATTTCTGAAACAGGATCTGGTGAAGTGTCTAATTGATCAATATGGAGGAACTCATACAGCAGTCCTTAATATTTCTAAAGCTTTTGAGAGTGTGGCATTGTTCCCTTCTATCCAGACTCCCTTGCTATGGCCTATCATCTCTTGTTCCACTCATTTCCTCATGTCTCAGCAACAGAAAGATAAAAGTAGATGATGTATACTGTATTCCAATTTTTATGCAGTTAATACTGGCATACCACAAGGATCAGTCCTGGCATCATCCCTATTCCTAATTCATATTAACCCTTTCGTTACTGGACGACGCAGTCTGTGTCCAACCACGGACAAGTACTCAGGATGTGGGCTGGCTCGGCCTTGGCCGAGTGCTGGGAGAACCCCCACCCCACCCGTTTTTGCGCTTACGGTATTTCTTTAACATTTTGTCCTCACACCCTTTGTTTTGCCTCTATCTCCATGATTTTTTATTCCTCCTAATCTTGAATTATGATACTGTGTTGTTGAGTGAAGACAAAGGGGAGCTGCAAGGCTTGGTGGATGAGTTTGAGAGAGTGTGTAAGAAACGGAATCTAAAGGTGAATGTAGAGAAGAGTAAAGTGATGGTCTTTGAGAGAGGTGAAGTCAGTGACTGTACAGCGAGGTTGGATGGTGAGGAATTGGAAAATGTGAGTACGTTTAAGTACTTGGGTAGTGTGATGAGTAAGGATGGAGGTTTGGAGGGTGAAGTGCTTGAAAGGGTACAGCAGGGAAGAAAGGTTGCTGGTTCTTTGAAAGCAGTGATAAGAAACAGGAAAGTGAGCATGGAAGTGAAAAAGTTACTACATGACAGTATTGTGATACCAACTCTAATGTACGTAAGTGAAGCTTGGACATTGTTGGAAGGACACAAGTCAAGAGTGAGAGCAGTGGAAATGAGTTATTTAAGAGGAGCCTGTGGAGTCACATGGAGAGACAGGCTGACGAATGAGGATATAAAGGAGCATTGTGGTGTTGATGTGGATGTGATAGGAAGCGTTATGAGGAACACACTGAGGTGGTTTGGCCATGTGGAGAGGATGGAGGGTGAAAGACTGACGAAGAGAGTGTATGTGAGTGAGGTGGAGGGGGGAAGAGGGAGGGGGAGGCCAAGGATGAGATGGAGGGATGGGGTGGAGAGGTATATGAGAGAGGGGGTGTGAGTTGGGAGCAGGGCAGTGAAATGGCAGGGGACAGGGCGACTTGGAGGCGATTTGTTTGTGGCCACCCCAAATGGGATTGAGGCGTCTGGCAATAGATAGATAGATTTTCTTTCCTTCATGTTTTCTCATAGAAATATATGTTTTATGGTAATTGTTACTGAGAAAGAGTCTTAGGAAATTTCATTAGTTACATTTTGTTATATAAACATTTACTGTTGGACAATGCGGGTCGGTTTTACGAACCCCAAAAGGAAATTATCTTATGGTTACGCTGCAGTGTGAGAGCAATGTTTCACTAAATTATTTTTTCCCCTGCCTTTATTTATGCCTCTATCTGCCTGATTTTTTATTCACATAATCTTGAATAGTTGTACTTGCTTATGGTATTGATAAAAACATTGAGGATTATAAATTACGAGCTACTTTATGATATTTTTCCTTTCCTTCTTGTTTCCTCATAGAAATATACGTTTTATGGTAATTGTTACTGAGAGAGAGTTTTAGGAAATTTCATTTGCTACATTTTGGTTTATAAACATTTACTGTAGGAAAATTCGGGTCAGTTTTACATACTGCAAAATGAAGTTATCTTATGGTCGCGATGCAGTGCGGGAGTGGTGTTTCGCTAAATTATTTTTTCCCCTGCCTTTATTTGTGCCTCTATCTGCCTGATTATTTATTCATGTAATCTTGAATAGTTGTACTTGTTTATGGTGTTGATAAAAACATTTGGTGAATATAAATTATACGCTAATTTGCGCTGTTTCTCCATTCCTTCTTGTTTCCTCATAGAAATATACTGGAATGTTTTATGGTAATTGTTAGTGAGAAAGAGTTTTAGGACATTTCTTTAGCTACATTTACTATAGGACAGTTCAGGTTGGTTTTACGTACCGCAAAAAGAAATTATGTTACGATTGCACTGCAGTGCGGGAGTGGTGTTTTGCATGGCCAAAGTTGTTGCTAAATTATTTTTTCCCCTGCCTTTATTTATGCCTCTGTCTGCCTGATTTTTTATTCACGTAAACTCAAATAGTTGTACAGTCAAGTCGCCTATTGCGCGAACGTCTATGGCACGGTTTTCAATGACACAGCAAGGAGCCAGAATAAAAAAAAATGAACCACATGCATAAAATCCCTTTGGCGCGGGGGCGCAGCAAGGTTTGAAATGCATCTTTTGCCTCGGAACCCCCAACCCTACCCCTTCCACTTTAACACTATTGTCGTTGGAGTTAGGTACATTCAGTATTTTATGCCCTTAAAACCATTTATGATTTTTTGTTTAGTGTTTAATTTGTGTGTTATACATGCATTGACTGATTGCTTGATTGTGTGCGTGTGTAAAGTGGGGGAAAATGGGGAAAAGTGGGGTGAAAAGGGGGACTTTGGGCAAACGTCCAGAACGAATTCCATTTTTCCCATAAGTTTAGGTATTTGTATGGCATGGTTTTCTATGGCGCGGGCTTGTTCCAGAACCAATTAACCGCGCCTTAGGCGACTTGACTTTTACTTGCTTATGGTGTTGCTAAAAACGTTCAGGGAATATAAATTACAAGTATGCGCTAATTTACGATGTTTGTTCTTTCCATCAAGGGGCAATTTGTTCGACGCAACTTGCATTGTCCAGTAAGGAGTGAGTAGGTTCGACACAGCCTTCGTCGTCCAGTAACAAGCGGGTGACTTTTGCACCGCCACCCAAGTATCAAAAGGGTTAATGATCTCTTGTCTGCCACCCATAATCCCATTCACTTAGATGTAATGATCTCTTGTCTGCCCACCCATAATCCCATTCACTTAGATGTAATGATCTCTTGTCTGCCACCCATAATCCCATTCACTTAGATGCAAATAACTCAATGCTTCACAGTTCCTTCACACAAACATCCATTCACAAGGTTTAATATCTTTGAACTCCCAACTCAGTACAGCAGTCTCTATAAGTCAAGACTTATCCAAGACCACTGAATGGAAACAAAGTAACATTGTCTTATTTACTGTTGGGAAAACCAGATATGCTGTATACAATTTACTAGTAGACAGATATTGCCTGATTCTCAGATTACCTTCAGTGCAACCAATATAGTAACTCTGAAAGTATTGAAATTGTTAGTTTCACTTAACAGTACCCTTAATGGGACCTCTCATTTTAGATCACTTGCAAAAACCGCTTTAGAGAAACTTGGATTATTGTACAGATTCGGTAACTCTTCACTGACAAGTAGTTAGCTATAATTTACTAGAGTCGTGTGTGTCCGCTGCTCGAATGTTGTTCACCCTAGTGGAGTGGATGTGGCAAGGTTGCACTAAAACAACTTGACAAAATTCAGAGCAAAACTATAAGAATTATTAATAACTCAGCAATTACAAATGACCTACCTCCCCTACAAGTAAGACAGAATGTTGCCTCCCTTACATTATTTTACAGATAACTGTATGGCAAATGCTCAGACAAAGTTACATCCATTGTGCCACCTCCCTATGCCTTCACCCCATGCCACACAGGCATCTGAAAGTGCTCATGACTGGACTGTGACACTGCCATATTGCAGAACTTCTGCTTATCATAATTTTTTTATTCCCCAAACTGCTTCACTTTGGAACTCTTCCTCAGAATAGGTTCCCCCCCAAACTTCAGCCTACAGCAGTTCAGGTCCAACTATTACAGATTCTTATGAATGGAGGGCACCTGTATTCTGCTGTATGGATTATATTTTTTTATTTAACTTTTTTCCTTCATTTGTTCATCTTTTGTTAAAAAAAGAAGAAGAATAGTTCGAGTAAGTATAAAGTTATTTAAGGAGTTCATTAGTTGTACTGTTAGAGACTGATCTGTCTATCTGTCTGTCTATAGCAAGAAGCCATAATCCCATAAGGGGTGGCCATTTACCTTTGAGTTGTTTTACAGGGAGGGGCACTTACCTCCTGCCAACCCACTTTTTGACACATAGGGAACACATATGGGTTGGTTTTATGATTATCACCCAGCATTGTACAGTAGATGGTTTCCTGACTTGCAGGAAACCATTAGGCTTGTCACTCAGTGTAAAGCCACCTGAAAAGGAAAGATAAGTACTAAAAAGTGACAGGAAAGATGGGAGAAATAGGTGGAGAGGAGGGCAGACACAGAAAAAGTGATAAAGGTGAGGGAAGAAGTAGACAGCACTACATTAATCTGCTTTGAACACACAGAATACTGTAATGAAATAGTTATGTGGTTCAGCCATCCAGCATCTGAATTTGATACTGTTCAAGCTTTACATTTTCCAAGAGAGCATATGACTGGGGATGGGAGGAGGATAAGAAACATATTCTTAGCAACAGAGAGCAAATCATCTTCTCACTTTAAAAAATATATGAATGTTCATCTCAGTACAGTAATAACAAACAGCAGTATTGCAACTCATTCCAATACTGTATACAACAAACCTAAGTACTTGCATAATTAATACAGATCAGTTATGATCTTATGATATTGTCGCAGTATTCACCATTGTACTGGCAAGAGAAAGTATATTATACATAAATTAGTTTAATGAGTGTCAGAGAGATTTTAATCCTCTCATGGAGTACTGAATGACAAAAGTATTGACTTTTAAAATGTAAACATACTGTACAAGAAATGAACTCCACATTATCAGTTAATGTGGACATGACTGACAGAACTAAATGGGATGAATATGACGAGAGCTGTCTGCTCATTTATGGTATACTTCAGAGGACATTTCCAGGTTGTAAGGAAAGAGTATGAAATTAAAAAAATAAACAGGTATGTCTATGACTGAAATCTTGCAGTGGAATGAGTGAGATATGAGTGGTGTTTTCAGTAATCCTAGTCAGCACCAGTTGGTGGGCCAGGCAACTCAGAACACCTGGCTGCTGCTGCTGCTGGTGAACAAGCTCAGACGAGGGCTGCGTAGTGGATTTGACACCTCCCTTTCATCATTCTCTGAGCAGAGGCTGTGCTTCTCTTTATCTAAGGCAGTCACCTAAAGTTACATATCATTTTATTCAGAACTTACATCTGCATCTCAGTTAAACAATACAGTACACACTAAGGCTATTTTGTACAATTTTTAAAAAGACTTATTAGACTTTCTCTAACTTAAAAAAAAAAAAATGGTGGAACAGTGGTGTTTTTGCATTTGGGAGCTGTCAAATGGACATGTGGATTGGGGAGTTGGTTATAGACCTCCTTGTATACAGCACAGGTTTTAGTGATTAATTCCACTTCACATACATCGTGTTCATGTATTTATTGCTGTTGAACAAGCCCAGTCTGTCAGGCTGATGAGACCCATCAATGACAGGCAAGCATTGGCTCCTGCAGGGTCATCCTATGCAGTAAACCAATGTTCCCCTGCAGCAGAATGTGCATTGCTGCCACAGGGAAGAGAATGAAAGTTTGGTTCCTGGATGGAGGCCTCAGTTGTGTCTCTTCATCCAGGTAAGAGGGACTCCATAGTAGGCTTCTCATCACCACGTTATTTGGTTTTATGGTTACCACCCAGCATTGTAAATGGCTTCCTGAATCATAGAAAACCATGAGGCATTTCACTCAGTGTAGATCCATCTGAAGTGGAAAGAAAAGTAATAAAAAGTGACAGAAAGGATTGGAGAAATAGGGAGAGAGGAGGGCAGGCACAGAAAGAGAATGATAAAAGTGAAAGAAGTAGGCAGCA